>NC_090270.1:281240574-281540574 GCF_040414725.1 Anabrus simplex
ATAGTGTCATTAGTGACCCTGATATCAGTGAGTCAAAGAAAAGACCAGGTAAAAAGCATGTTGTCCTATTCATTGGGTGGAAAGACATGTTAGCCTCATTGTATTTCAGGAACTAATATTACACAAGGTTTCTTAAACAAATAAAGAAGCTCGAGATAGTGACACGTTAACTAAAAACTGTTGCCTTAGGCGCGGCTTTGAGAAGAAGTGAATTTATAAATGAATTTGGAAAGGGCTGTTCACTTGGTTCACAATGTGAAACTAAGCAAGTTCTTGCAAGATTCTAAGCAACATTTATCATCTGCATTATCTCACATTGGCACCGTAATGGGAAGGTTGAATATATTGAGAAAAATACCGAAGAAAAGTGTAAAGGCATTTTAATTGGCAGCACGTGACATGGATGCTTCAATGGGTGGAACAATCCGTTTCCCACGTATTTGTGGTAGGCAAACTCAAAGAATGAATGTGTCATCTAAGGATCCTGAGGAATACTTCAGGAAGATAGTAGGCTGTTCTTGCCTTTCGTCGACCACTTAAAATGACTTTGTGATAATGTTAACAAAGTGTCTCCTTTAGAAATGGTTATTCCCAGTAATTTTTCTTTTTTCAGTAGACGAAATTATTAAAGCAGCAGAGATGTATGAAACAGATTGCACAACAACAAGTGCTAAATTAAGAGCAGAAATATCACTATAGGGAGATGATTGTACAAGGTTTCATCCAGAAGAAAATAGGAGGCCAAAAATGTGCAAATATTAGTTCTATGCAATGAAGATTTCTTTCCCAGTATCAGACTATTGATAAAAATATTTGCCGTCCTGCCAGTCACAACAGCCTCTACAGAGAGAAGTTTCTCGGCTCTACGTAAGCTAAAAATCTACTCTACAAGTAGGTCTACAGTGAGAGAGAACCGCTTAATGGCCTTGCATCAGCAAACATCCATAAGGAATGTTGAAGACCTCTTAATTCAAAACCACGAATGCTGGATATTTTAACTGGGCAAATGTTGATTGATGTGAATTGTTAATACGTAACTGTACATAGTAAAGTTGATGTAGTACTTTAAACATTATTTAAATGGAATTTTGTGGTGAAATACAAATCAACTTAACTAGCATTTACTAAGCTATACTGTCCCAATTTCCATAAAATGGGGAATTTCATCTCTACGGAAGTAAAATATACCAATATACTCGCTTTTGCTTTGTGGTATTGTGTTCTTTTTAGTTAGCCTCTCCCTTTAGGGAACCTTGGATCCGCGTTTGGTGATTCCCATGAATTACTTTCACCCCATCGACACAGTAATTAAAACTTAGCCGGGATGAGTGGCTCATACGGTTAAGGCACTGGTCTTCTGACACCATCTTGGCAGGTTCGATCCTGACTCAGTCCGGTAGTATTTGAAGGTGCTCAAATACGTCAGCCTCGTGTCGGTAGATTTACTGGGACGTACAAGAACTCCTGATGGACTAAATTCCGGCATCTCGGTGTCTCCGAAAACCCTAAAAGTAGTTAGTGAGACGTAAAAACAAATAAGATTATTGTTAATTTATTAATTAAAACCACCATACCATTGTCTGCTGTTCATCTCACACTTTGTCGAGGTCCCTCTGCAGGTCACAATCCTCTAACTTAGTTATTACTCTATAAAGTATAACATCATCAGCAAAGAGCCTCATCTGTGATACCAGTTCTTTACTCAGATCATATATTATACATACATAAGAAAACATAAAGGTCCAATAATACTGGCTTTCGGAACGCAGGATCAGAAAATGCTTCACTTACTCTAATTATCTTAGTTCAATAATCTAGAAATTGGCCACCCATTCAGATACATATTTAATAACTAAATTACATTGAAATGTCGTATGGCTTTTAGTGCCGGGATATCGCAGGACGGGTTCGGCTCGCAAGGTGCAGGTCTTTCCATTTGACGCTCGTAGGCGACCTGCGCGTCGTGATGATGAAGACAACACATACACCCAGCCCCCGTGCCATTGGAATTAACCAAGTAAGGTTAAAATTCCCAACCCGGCCGGGAATCGAACCCGGGACCCTCTGAACCGAAGGCCAGTACACTGACTGTTCAGCCAACGAGTCGGACACTAAATTACATTAATCATACATGAATAATATAAATACTACTCTATATTGACTAGTAAATGTTTTACTTTTCGAAATGTTTATCTTAAAAATAAATTAATAATAAATATATGAGCTTCAGTAATCTCAAATAAACTAGATTCTAATTGTATTCAGAGCCAGACAATGGAAAACGTTGGAAAATGGCACCACGACACTGTCGCTTGAGAGCTGACATATGAGGGCGCAGAATATCCATGATGTACAGTATCGTTGTGCCCGGTTCCACTTGTATCGAGCTGATGGACGCGTGAGAGTGTGGCGTATACCCCATGAAACTATGGATCCTGCGGGTCAACAAGATCGTGCCAGGCCAGGATGTGGCTCAATTCTGGTCTGGGCAGCCCCGTTGTCCGGCTGCAGAGAGCACTGACAGGTGCATGTTATGTGGACATTCTTTCAGACCATCTGCATAGCCCTCGAGTACCCTGATGGAGATGTCATGTTTCAACAGGATAATGTGTCATGTCACCGCTCTGTGGTGGCACACAGGTGGGTGGAGGAGCACTCCAGTGAAGTTACGATCATGGATTGGCCCTCCAGATCCCCCGATCTTAATCCAGTGGAACATTTATGGGTTACTGTCGATGCTGATGTACACTCCATGAACCCCACATCAATGGTAGCAGTTGAAGATGCGTGGGTTCAGATCCCTCCAGAACGACTCCAACACCTTGTAGAGTCAATTTCTCGCCGTATTGCTGCCGTTCTGAGGGCTCGTGGAGGAGCAACTCCTTGTTAGCATCACATTCAGTGTCTTCCCACGACTTTTGGCCAGTCAGTGTACGTTTTCTTGCAACAGGTAAATTCATAGCTTTTATCAACTTGTGTTGAGCGGCATCAACCATGTTTCTGTCTTTATACACAACAGTCCCATAAACATTCCTGTGTTTGTATTGTTGAATTAATTTAAAGGTTATTTCACTACTTCAATTAGCCATTTTTTGCTTTGTTTTGAAGAAATCGATTGAAAGAGCGTCTGGCCACTCAAGAACACTCCTATACTTAATTGAATGGACTGATCACACCGACCGAGTGAACGAATAAAACACCGAAGTCAGTAGGCAGGTGCTGTGGGGATAGTTATTCGGCCATGAGGTTGGGATTCGTTTCTATCCACTCTCTCACCGGAGTCACTCGCTCGGTACTAGGCAGAATACTGACGATATTTATCACATTAGTCGAGCACTCGGGCGAATGCACTGTCTCGGCTCCGCACTCGGTAGGTGTGATTCCGCCTTCACCCCTTATATTTCTAGTACCTTCCTGCGATTGTTCCCCTCCCTTTGTACTTACAATATTCTCACTACTTCAATGTCTGCTAAAGACCAGTCGTCGGCGTAGATAAACTGCGTATTACATTTATACTCAAATGCATCCCTTCCTGCCACTTTTCAGTAAATGATCCTTGTAAACTGTGAATAACAAATGTGAAAGATTACAGCCTTCTCTTATCCCTGTAATCAAAAACTCATTCTACAATCAATTTTCTCTACGCCCCGATTGTCAACATAATTGAAGACCTCTTCGGAATAAGGATGTCATCATCATCATCATCATCATCTGTTTATCCTCCAGGTTCGGCTTTTCCCTCGGACTCAGCGAGGGATCCCACCTCTACCGCTTCAAGAGCAGTGTCCTGGAGCTTCAGACTCTTGGTCGGGGGATACAACTGGGGAGAATTACCAGTACTTCGCCCAGGCGGCCTCACCTGCTATGCTGAACAGGGGCCTTGTGGAGGGATGGGAAGATTGGAAGGGATAGACAAGGAAGAGGGAAGAAAGCGGCCGTGGCCTTAAGTTAGGTACCATCCCGGCATTCGCCTGGACGAGAAGTGGGAAACCACGGAAAACCACTTCGAGGATGGCTGAGGTGGGAATCGAACCCACCTCTACTCAGTTGACCTCCCGAGGCTGAGTGGACCCCGTTCCAGCCCTCGTACCACTTTTCAAATTTTCGTGGCAGAGCCGGGAATCGAACCCGGACCTCCGGGGGTGGTAACTAATCACGCTAACCACTACAGGAATAAGGATGTACCCAACAAATCAGTAATTTTTCAGGAGAGAGGAAAATTATTTTATTGTCATAACTTAAGGTATTAAAAATATTGTATGGATTGTAATTGATACATTGGAAAATAATCTGCAAGTATGTCTTTTTTAGTGTTATTTGTTCGTGGCGTCGACCTCTGCAGATCTTTTACCACTACTTGCACCATATGCGTGTAATTGCAGAAGTGTAAAGTGTTGAATGTGAGGAAAGGATTTTAAGGACGACACAAACACCCACTCCCCAGGCCAGGGATATTAATCATTTATAATTATAAACCCCTGACCCGGCCGGGAATCGAACCCGGCGCCACCGGGTGACAGGCGAACGCGTTGCCCCCTACACCGCGGGGCCGCATAAGTATGTGTTACGTTTATATACAACCGAAGAGAAATCCTGTACATGTACTTGGAACAAAAATGATAGCAAATAATATCAGTGTAATGATAGCAATAACAACAATACAGAAGTCAAGAAAATATTTCAAAATTTAGACATGATTTCGTCTATGGCTTCTATTTAAATGATCTGTTGATGAACCAATACAAGCACTGACCATCATCTTGACTGATGTTCCATCCTTACACCGCGGAGGACAAAGTTCTGCTGGCTGTAAACCAGCTTGAAGTTCAAATGTATGACATAAGATGCCACCGCAGCACAGAGGTATGATTTCCACTGAAGTCTCACTTTTAAAAAAATGTTGGTACATCTTTATTGCGGGGAAGTCTTCAATTGACTGCCTGAAATCCCATAACACACTATGAGACATATTGCGAGAGGTACAAACCTGGCTTATTTGAGTATTTTTGTAAGGTTAACAGAAAAATTATGTAATGTCTGTCCACGTTTCAGTGAACCTCATAAAACTGGAATTAATGAAAAATTAAGGAGAGAATAATGAGGAGTTTTAAAGCTCGAATTTTGTTTTCTTCCAACATGATCCGAACCAAAACCCTCTCTAAAGCTACTCAGTTTCATTGTTTCTACGGCCATGAGGTTAGAACTCATCGCACTCATCCCTTTCACCAAGGGATAATCACTGTGGCTGATTTATTACACAACGCACATACGACGATTCTGGCCGTGAACGAGGATTGGTATAGAAGAGTACAGTATTTTCCACTTCCTATTCTATGTGCATTGACGGTTCTGTGAACATGGAGAACCTAGCAAGTGACTGCGTGGTTTGGGTCACGCAGCTATCAGCTTGCATTCGGCAGATAGTGGGTTCGAACCACACTATCGGCAGCACCGAACAGGTTTTTCCGTGTCTTCCCACTTTCACACCGGGCAAATGCTGGCTGGGGCTGTACTTTAATTAAGGTGACGGTCGCTTACTCCCCACTTCTAGCCATTTTCTATCTCATCTTCGTAGTAAGGCCTAGCTGTGCCGGTGTGATGTAAAGAAAAATGTAAAAAGTAAAACATTAAAAAAAATATGGAGAAAAGTTGTTCTTGACAGGGTGTTACAGCAAATCATATTCTGCACTTCTTCACAAACGGTCCTTTAATTAATAAATAAATTTATTTATTTATTTATTTCATCATCATCTGTTTACCCTCCAGGTTCGGCTTTTTCCCTCGGACTCAGCAAGGGATCCCACCTCTACCGCCTCAAGGGCAGTGTCCTGGAGCTTCAGACTCTTGGTAGGGGATACAACTGGGGAGAATGACCAGTACCTCGCCCCGGCGGCCTCACCTGCTATGCTGAACAGGGGTCTTGTTGAGGGATGGGAAGATTGGAAGGGACAGGCAAGGAAGAGGGAAGGAAGCGGCCGTGGCCTTAAGTTAGGTACCATCCCGGCATTCGCCTGGAGGAGAAGTGGGAAACCACGGAAATCCACTTCCAGGATGGCTGAGGTGGAAATAGAACCCACCTCTACTCAGTTGACCTCCCGAGGCTGAGTGTACCCCGTTCCAGCCCTCGTACCACTTTTCAAATTTCGTGGCAGAGCCGGGAATCGAACCCGGACCTCCGGGGGTGGCAGCTAATCACACTAACCAGTACACCACAGAGGCGGACTATTTATTTATTTATTTATTTATTTATTTATTTATTTATTTATTTATTTATTTATTTATTTATTTATTTATTTATTTATTTATTTATTTATTTATGCTTTTCTGTACATGGTGGGGCTCAGGCTATGAATCCTGCTATCATGCCAAACCATATAATTACACACCTGCATAAACATAACATACTGAGAATTATAACTACTCAAATTTAACCTAAAATGTAATTTAACTAAAATTTAAATTATCATAAAACTCATTTTAAAATTATTAAAACCGAGCTCGATAGCTGCAGTCGCTTAAGTGCGGCCAGTATCCAGTATTCGGCAGATAGTGGGTTCGAGCCCCACTGTCGGCAGCCCTGAAGATGGTTTTCTGTGGTTTCCCATTTTCACACCAGGCAAATGCCGGGGCTGTACCTTAATTAAGGCCACGGCTGCTTCCTTCCACTTCCTAGGCCTTTGCTATCCCATCGTCGCCAAAGACCTATCTGTGTCGGTGCGACGTAAAGCAAATAGCAAAAAAAAATAAAAATATTAAATTAATGTACAGTATTTAAAAACTAAATCTTGAAAAATTTAAACTATAATGTTAATCTTCTAACCTTATATTTACATAATATTTATTTAATTACCTACCTTTTGGGAATGTGCCGTAGTGTCATTAATCTCAATGTAGGCACGACTTCCAGCACTTTCTTCTGAATAGCTTTAGGTTACTTACGTCTCTAATTTCAACCAGGATAGGATAACTGGAAGGTGTGGTCCCCGGAGCAAATTAGTTGTTATAAGTACTGTTGTGATGAGTGGGAATGGACAGCAAGGATCGTGTTTATGATCGTGAGGGTGCTATACCTGAGGAGGAGAGATAGTTGAAATCTATTCTGAGGTAATCTGGCTTACCTGTTTGCAGTGCCAGTATTTTATGCAAAAGAGGAACAGCATGGTATTTACGTCTATCAACCAGTCTTAACCAGGACAGCTGATGAAGTGGAACATTCAGAATGAATCGAATGCAGGCATTATGCGCCCGTTGAAATGTAGATCTTGATCTCGTACTGTTTTTAGTGAAACGCTTTTTCATTTTATTGTTGTTGTTTTTATCGTTTTCCTGTTACAATCATTACCCAAACCACGCCCTCTTTGATAACGCTTCCAACAAAGAGCTACTTAGAAAACACGAGTGAGGCATCTAATGATCACTTTCACGATTATCTCCCTCTGTCGTTTGGCGGTGGGGAGGTGAGGGTGGTGGTGTGAAGTTGACTCGAATGAAGACCTCTCACCTGGTGAGATGCGCACGCAACTCCATTCAACAATAATATTGCAATGAGCCCTCAGAACGCTGGCAAATTCTTTCCCAAGAGTAGAAATTGTGTAGCACTCGGCGTTGTTCTCCACTGCCGTAAGTAGATTCATTCTTTATTTCTTCATGTCATAATCATTGGACACGAGAGTTTTCATGTCTTATAGCTGGTGGTCACCAGTTGATGGATGACCATGACCAACATACATATTCATGATCATTTGATTTTCGTAAAGGAAAAAGCGGTTTCTTTCCTTTCTCTCTTTTTTTCACAGTTAATATGGGTTGACGTGCCGGCCCCGTGGTGTAGGGGTAGCGTGCCTGCCTCTCACCCGGAGGCCCCTTGTTCGATTCCCGGCCAGGTCAGGGATTTTTACCTGGACGTGAGGGCTGGTTTGAGGTCCACTCAGTGTACGTGATTAGAATTGAGGAGCTATCTCACGGTCAGATAGCTGACCACACGACACCTCGTAATCTGCAGGCCTGCGGGCTGAGCAGCGGTCGCTTGGTAGGTCAAGGCCCTTCCAGGGCTGTAGTGCCACGGGGTTTGGTTTGGTAATTTTTGGGTTGACACTTACTTGAATGTTAAATACAGTTTTACGGTCGGATACTCTTCCTGACACCATCCCTACGTATGCGGATATGTTCACGATTGCGTATTTCTGTGATGGTTAGCATTGTAATGTGCTGTATGTAGATGGCGATTGTGTATTAAGATTATCACAAATGCTCAGTACCTGAGCTAGAGGAGTTAACCAGACGTCGCTAAAATTCCCAGCCTGACTGGGAATCGAAGCCGGAGCTCTCTCAACCGAAGGCTACTACGCTGAGCATTCAGCCAAGGAGCCAGACAGAGTTTTTACACATCTATATAAATACATTTTAATTTTGTCTGCACATTTCACACTTTTGCGTCGTAGTTTATATATATATATATTTTTTTTTGCTAGGGGTTTTACGTTGCATCGACACAGATAGGTCTTATGGTGACGATGGGATAGGAATGGCCTAGGAGTTGGAAGGAAGCGGGCGTGGCCTTAATTAAGGTACAGCCCCAGCATTTGCCTGGTGTGAAAATGGGAAACCACGGAAAACCATCTTCAGGGCTGCCGATAGTGGGATTCGAACCTACTATTTCCCGGATGCAAGCACACAGCCGCGCGCCTCTACGCGCACGGCCAACTCGCCCGGTAGTTTATATCTAGGATTAGGTACAAAAATCAAAAGTAGGTCTGCTTCATTCTTCGTCTGTCACGACATTCCAATAATAATAATAATAATAATAATAATAATAATAATAATAATAATAATAATAATAATAATAATAATAATAATAATAATAATGGTACGTCCCACTAACTATTTTTTACGGTTTTTTTGGAGACGCCGAGGTGCCGGAATTTAGCCCTGTAGGAGTTCTTTTACGTGCCAGTAAATCTACTGACACGAGGCTGACATATTTGAGCACCTTCAAATACCACCGGACTGAGCCAGCATCGCACCTGCCAAGCTGGAGTCAGAAGGCCAGCGCCTCAACCGCCTGAGCAACTCAGTCTGGCACGACATCCCAAGAAAATGGTTTAACAGAATTTCTTGAAACTCGGTAATTAAGTTAAAGGACAAGGTAGACTGTGCACTAGTCGATTAGAGCCATTATACTTAGGCAGTAATTAGAATACAAATTAATTTGGCTAGCAGGAAGTGTCGCATAGCGAGCTCTTCTGCAATGTAGTGCATAATAACTTCTAGGGATTCTAATAGACCTGGCCCCTAGAGTTTATGCAAGCCTCATAGCAGAACTGTTGTTCGGGGTAGGGTATCCTCTCGTTACTCACTTCAATTTGCATTCTTATCTATAAATGCTTAATAATTAGAGTTCGTAGTTTACAGCATTTAAAAATGTAAGATTTAGCGTTTTTAGATTTTCAAATGTAGCGTTTTGTAGCATCTATACGTCGGAAATTTGGCGTTTTTTAGCAAATTGGTTAAAAATAGGCATAATTTGATTGCGAAGTTGACACATCAGTATATCTGTATCGTTTACATAAAAATGTTCTCATTTGTAACTCTCGGCACGCTGTTTGATCGTCACTTCGCTTCTACCCATGGCTAGCGTACTTTGAAACGGAACTAGTACTCAACACCTATGTCAAGAATAACCGACTATGATCAACGGTCAACACAAAATGAATGAACGCGTGTTCTTGAAAGTGTATGAAGCTGTTCTTCGCACTTCTCTTTGCGTGTTGAAAGATGTACAACACATTGAAAGATTTAAGGCGCCGCAATAATTCTTTCCTCCAGAAATACATAACAGCATAATTATATCTTATTTTTAAGAAAATGCATCGTTTTAAAAAGATGTGTGTTTGAAACCGACTACTTCACATGTATTTCGCATTTTATCGCTAATTCGAAATCACTAAAAACCATTCGTAAGGGTCATATAAGATGAAGGTACATACAGTGACAAAGTTTCAACATGTTACGCATTTACGGCAAATGCTAAAAACCACAAACTCTACTAATAATCCAGGCTCAATTGATTATTATACAGCGACATAGCAATATTAAGGGAACGAAAACAGGAAAGGTGAAAATACTCCGTTAATATTAACTGTATCGAAATGCTAAACATGATAAAAGTCGTGCAAAATACCAGGCGGCTCGCGAGCGCCGTATTTTCTACTTACAATTGTCCCGCATGCACTAGTGATGCGTGGGATGCCTAATCACTTGTGTTCGAAGGAGTGTTACAACGTGCTGTATTGTGGATGTTGTGAAACAAATAGCAGTCGTTTTACCGCACACGTTCCATAACAGGGTGTATTTTTAAATACGACATAGGCGCCGAAAACAAAACGGAATAACTTATTAATGTATGCATTCCACTCTATGAAGGGCTGAATCGTCAGCGTACTGGCCTTCGGTTCAGAGGGTCCCGGGTTCGATTCCCGGCCGGGTCGGGGATTTTAACCTCCGTTGGTTAATTCCAATGGCCCGAGGCTGGGTGTTTGCGCTGTCTCCAACATCCCTGCAACGCACACACCACACATAACACTATCATCCACCACAATAACATGCAGTTACTTACACATGGCGGATGCCGCCCACACTCATCGGAGGGTCTGCCTTGCAAGGGTTGCACTCGGCTAGAAATAGCCACACGACATCATTGTACTCTATGAAGGAGTTGTTTGTATGAAATAAAAACTAATACTGTTCGGCGAAATACGTGTGTAGAAGGCAGACGTCTGTTTGGAGCTTCGGCTGAATTTTCACCAGATTCTCCCCAGATTAAAATGATGTCTGTGTATTCGTCGTTGCTGAACACACTAGCCATTGCCGATATACAGACAGCAAATGTAGTGCTTCTGTTCACTAGTACATACACCAGCCTAGTACTATGTGGTCGTAAACGAGGTTTACTAATCCAAAGGGTTGCATTAGACGGGTAGCGCCGAGGAAGATGCTGCGAACGACCGTCCGGTTGTTATAACTTCATATTCTGACGTAACCTGGCTGCTGGCAGTAGTGCCCCTCTGAAAATCAGTCAGTAGATATCCCATTCATCACTTGTGCATGCGGGACATTTGTAAGTAGAAATTACGGGGCTCGCGAGCTGCCTGGTACATTCGCAAGGTTTTACGTTTATACAATAGTTCTACCATACGAGCTCTGATAACAGAGGATGATCTACTACAAGCCACTCAGAGTGTATTGGACATTACAAACTACTGGGCATGTGTAATATGGTCTCACTTGTTATGTTTTGTGTACTTCAAAATTACTTTTACGTTAACTGTAAAATTATATGTTTTCGACTCGATTATAATAATAGTACGGAGAATTCACTAAGTTAGATCTTTCTTGCTTGATCCATCAACAACGACATCACTGACTTTACGATACTGTGTTGACCAGTGAAAGTAGTGATTCTTATTCTAAATGTTGTTATAAGGTGCAAAACTGCGTTGTCATCAGCTCCCATACTGAAAATACACAACTTGGGAATATGGAAAGAGCTTCATGTCAACAGGACTAATATGAAATTAACATATTTTCTAACCATATGGTTGTAAGTAGTTCAATAAACCGTGAGCGATCGAACGAGTTGCCTGCGCAATGCAAGATTGCATTGGGAAATTGTAGGTTCGAACTCTATCATCGACAACCCTGAAGATGGCTTTCCATGGTTGCCCCTTTTCACGACAATCACATGCTGGCACTGTACCACGCCACGGCAGTTTCCCTCCAGGCCTAGCTATTTCCCAGCCGATTGTAGCCGAAAACGAATCTGTGTCGGCATAAATAAATAAATAAATAAATAAATAAATAAATAAATAAATAAATAAATAAATAAATAAATAAATAAATAAATAAATAAATAAATAAATAAATAAATACCCTTATTGACGGACAGTACAGCTAGTTAACTATAAAAAGAAAAGGAAGATATTGAAAGACGCAACACGTACATACATCCCCCCACCCGCCCACCCACCCTCCCACCAACAAAATCTTTCTTCTGTATCAAGAGTAACTTATAACTTATTGTTAATTTTAAAAACGGAAGCAATTTTGAAATTTTACATGGCTATTAGTCTCGTGATCATTGACCATAAAGCGCACAGTTTCACGTGGAATGTAAACCATACGGACATGAGTTGCAATTTCAAAAATCTCACATGATTGGTCAGAATTCGAATCCCGTGAGACCGAGCGAATTGACCGTGCGCTTAGAGTCGTGCGGCTGTGATCTTGCATTCGGGAGATAATGGGTTCGAATCCCATTGTCGGCAGCCCTGAAGATGGTTTTCCGTTGTTTCCCATTTTCACACCACGCTAATGCTGGGTCTGTACCTTAATTAAGGCCATGGCCACTTCCTTCCAACTCCAAGCCGTTTCCTGTCTCATCGTCGCAATCGTCGGTGCAATGATAAAGCCAAGTGTAAAGAAATGACTTGGTGAGCTGTCACGCCAATTTAATTTATTATTACCTTGCTTACGTTTGAGACGAGTGTTTTTTAACATTATTGGTTTAACGTCCTACTAAGTACTCCTACGGTTTTTCGGAGACGCCTTGGTGTGGGGGTTTTGTTCCGCCGCTCAGGAACTATTTTACTTGCTAGTTAATCTAGCGGCAATTGTCTGGAGTATTTGAACACCTTCAAATACCAACGGACTGAATCGGGATCGAACCCGCCAACTTGAACTCAGAAGACCAGCACTCTATCGCCTGAGCTACTCTGCCCAGCTTTGGGACAAATACGTGTAACGAAATCCAATAAAAGTACAATTTCCTGTCGGTTAGTTCATGAGTCTAGAGACTAGTTGGATCCCCAAAAAGCACCACCAGGGATTATGCGGGTATAGGGAAACAGCAAAAACTGATGGCGGCGTCAAAATGAGGCCCACTAGGCAAGATGAGGAGTGAGGTAGTTTTCCATTGTTTTCCTCACTGGGCCAGAAAGGGGTGTGGTCGCACAACTGAACTATGAGTAACACCTTTCATAACAGTCAGATGCGCCATCCATACCTCAGCAGCTTCCGTACAGTGACAGCCACCCTTATATATAGGCTATAAATGATATGAGTAAAGAAAGGGAATCAGTGATAAGGCTTTTTGCAGATGATGTTATTCTGTACAGAGTAATAAATGTTACAAGACTCTGAGCAACTGCAAAATGTCCTCGATAATGTTGTGAGATGGACAGCAGGCAATGGTATGGCGATAAACGGGGTTAAAAGTCAGTTTGTGAGTTTTATAAATAGTAAATGTCTTCTCAGTTTTAATTACTGCGTTGATGGGGTGAAAGTTCCCTTTGGAGAACATTGTAAGTACCTAGGTGTTAATATAAGGAAAGATCTTCATTGGGGTAATAACATAAATATGATTTCAAGTAAAGGATACAGATCTCTGCACGTGGTTATGAGGGTATTTAGGAGTTGTAGTAAAAGTGTAAAGGAGAGGGCATATAAGTCTGTGGTAAGATCCCAACTAGAGTATAATTCCAGTTTATGGGACCCTCGCCAGGATTACGTGATTCAAGAACTGGAAAAAAATCCAAAGAAAAGCAGCTCCATTTGTTCTGTGTGATTTCCGACAAAAGAGTAGCGTCACAAAAATGTTGCAAAGTTTGGGCTGGGAAGAACTGAGAGAAAGAAGACGAGCTGCTCAACTAAGTGGTATGTTCCGAGCTGTCAGTGGAGAGATGGCGTGGAATGACATCAGTAGACGAATAAGTTGAGTGGTGTCTTTAAAAGTAGGAAAGATCACAATATGAAGATAAAGTTGGAATTCAAGAGGACAAATTGGGGCAAATATTCATTTATAGCAAGGGGAGTTAGGGACTGGAATAACTTACCAAGGGAAATGTTCAATAAATTTCCTATTTCTTTGCAATCATTTAAGAAAAGGTTAGGAAAACAACAGATAGGAAATCTGCCACCTAGGCGACTGCCCTAAATGCAGATCAGTAATGATTGATTGATTGATTGATTGATTGGTTGATTGATTGATTGATTGATTGATTGATTGATTGATTGATTGATTGATTGATTGATTGATTGATTGATTGATTGATTGATTGATTGATTGAAATCCGGCGGAGTTAGAGGAAGATCTGCTTGCACGGGTTATGACAGTAGCGGATGTTCGATAGAAGGTGTTTGTGAGCGAGTGTACTAGAACATGAGTCGCAGATACTAGGTTTGCATCGCAGTGGGTGGGCACCACGTCCAGCCGTTCTTGTAAGTGGACGCAGAAGCATTGCAACAGCAACGTACGTAGTATGTTCTGCTCGTTCACGCAGGAGCCGCGGGATATTTATGTGTGTGGTGGTGTTTATTCGTAGCGGGGAATCGGTACGTTTTGGGACATGGGTTCATATTAACAACATTATCTACTTGGCTCCCCCTACAATCCGTCGACATGCGTAACAGAATTTTAGATACATCCTGTATAGAACATGCTGAAGAAATGCTAAGGACAGAACGAAAATGACCAACCAGACACCGGTGGGACCCAAACCCAGCTCTTTTCTAACAGAATAAACATTACATAAGCTGTCATACCTCACTGGATAGAGCATCCGGCTTCGGATTACACTGGTGTCCGTTTAACCATTTTTAATCGAAACAGACTTTCAACGTATTAGGTCGTGTTACGTACATGTAGTACGTGTTGAAGTGATGTTAAGTACAGAACAAAAATGGCCAGCCGAACACCAGTGGGATCCGAACCCACAACCTCCCGATTTCGCGTCGGTTGCTCTACCAATTGAGCTATGGTGGCCTAGGCCATCTTTGTTCTGTCTGAAAGGATCAGAGCTACAGGTCTGGCACTGCTGCTAGCACACTGTAGAGTGCGTTTAAGTCGCCCGTTGTGGGGCATCTCGATGAATATTGAATTTTCACGACCGCATTGTAATCGAAACAGACTTTCAACGTATTAGGTCGTGTTACGTACATGTAGTACGTGTTGAAGAGATGTTAGGAGCAACCGACGCGAAATCGGGAGGTTGTGGGTTCGGATCCCACTGGTGTCCGGCTGGCCATTTTTATTCTGTACTTAACATCTCTTCAACACGTACTACATGTACGTAACACGACCTAATACGTTGAAAGTCTGTTTCGATTACAATGCGGTCGTGAAAATACAATATTCATTAACCATTTTTGTTCTGTACTTAACTCCTGTTCTGTATATGCTATTTGTACTACACACGAGCTTCCTTTCTTAGTCCGTTTATCGTCCAGGGTTGGTTTATTCCTCGGTCTCAGCGAGGGATCCCACCTCTACCGCCTCAAGGACAGTGTCGTGGAGCGTGAGGCATTTGGACGGGGATACAACTGAGCATAAGGTCCAGATTCCACCCAGGTGGCTTCACCTGCTATGCTGATCGGAAGCCTTGTGAAGGATGGAAAGATTTGAAGGAATAGACAAGGAAAAGTATTGAAGCGGCCTTGGCCTTAAGTTAAGTACCATCCTGTCATTTGCCTGAAGAAGAAGGGGGGAAACCACAGAAAAACACTTCGAGGATGGCTGAGGTGGGAATCGAACCACTCTCTACACAGTTCCTCCCGAGGTTGAATGGACCCCGTGCCAGTCCTCGTACCACTTTTCAAATTTCGCGGCAGAGCTGGGAATCGAACCCCGGCAGCTAATCACAGTAACTACTATACCACAGAGGTGGACTGTACACGATCTAATAAACTAAAAGTTTATCTCAAGTATAGGCCTATATGGTTGTTCCTATGTGTTGTTTTTTAGATTCATTCTGGCAAAATTCTGTTGTTTGTTTTGAGTAATTTCTTTAGGTCTTATGCCGATGAAGGGGTAGTAAAGTAATAGGAGTGAAAAGGAAGCTCCAGTTGCCTTAATTAAGATACAGATCCAGCATTTGCCTGGTGTGAAAATGGGAAACCAGGGTAAACCATTTTCAGTGCTGCCGACAGTGAGCTTCGAACCCATTATGAGGCAGTAGAGGCACGCGGCTGTGAACTTGCATCCGGGAGATAGTAGGTTCGAATCCCACTATCGGCAGCCCTGAAAATGGTTTTCCGTGGTTTCCCATTTTCACACCAGGCAATGCTGGGGCTGTACCTTAATTAAGGCCACGGCCGCTTCCTTCCTACTCCTAAGCCTTTCCTCTCCCATCGTCGCCATAAGACATATCTGTGTCGGTGCGACGTAAAGCCCCTGGCAAAAAAAAAAAAAAACTTAAACCACTACATAGAGAGGTAGCGTGCTGTATTACCAAATGAATTTATTGAGCTACTGTTTACAGTGCCAGTCCGTGGTCTAGGTGTAGTGTGTCTGTCTCTCACCCGAAAGATCCGGCTTCGATTCCCGGCCGGGTCAGGAATTTTTAGCTAGATCTGAGGGCTGGTTCGAGGTGCACTCAGTCTACGTGATTACAAGGGCCAGGATTCTTAGGTGGTAAAAACCTTCATTTTAGGTTTCTTGTATGCTTGATATAGGTTTTTATAGGCTTTGCTTCGTGGATTAATGCAGTGACCAAAACATAGCTGATTTCTTACCTTTCATGAGAGATTAATTCCGGAAAATTTCTGTTTGTTTGTTTGTTTGTTTGTTTGTTTCAAGTAAATTTATTTTACGGAAATTTTCTTAAATTAAATTAAAAGAATATTAAATTTTGAGCTGGATACCGTGGTTCAAATCCCGGTCACTCCATGTGAGATTTGTGCTGGACAAAGCGGAGGTGGGACAGGTTTTTCTCCGGGTACTCCGGTTTTTCCTGGAATCTTTCATTCCAGCAACACTCTCCATTATCATTTCATAGCATCTATCATTTATTAATAATCACTTTGGGAGTGGCGACCCCATCGTACTAACAGCCTATATCTGCTTCATTCATTACATCCCTGACCCGATCAATGACTGGAAAACAGGTTGTAGGTTTTCATTTTCATTAAATTTTGAGGGGGTGCGATTACCTCAGTGGCTTAGCTGCTAGCTTCCTATCCGGAGGGCTGAGGTTCGAATCCCGGTCGATTCCGCGTTGAGATTTTCATACCGAGCTCAATAGCTGCAGTCGTTTAAGTGCGGCCAGTATCCAGTATTCGGGAGATAGTAGGTTCGAACCCCACTGTCGGCAGCCCTGAAAATGGTTTTCCGTGGTTTCCCATTTTCACACCAGGCAAATGCTGGGGCTGTACCTTAATTAAGGCCACGGCCGCTTCCTTCCCACTCCTAGCCCTTTCCTGTCCCATCGTCGCCATAAGACCTATCTGTGTCGGTGCGACGTAAAACAACTAGCAAAAAAAAAAAAAAAGAGATTTTCATCTTAAAATTCACGTGGTGTCAGGAAGAGCTTCCGCCCTTAAACCTCGACCAAAATCAGAATGAACCTGGATGGGTCCAGTGACCCCAGACATAACCGAATACGCTGAAGAGTGGTTTTCTTATATTTTGAGCAGTCGATGAATTCTTGCGATGAGATTATACATTTCACGATGAAATTGTAAATGTAAATGAATGGTAATGTTGGAGCAGCTTAGTATGTATTTGTAATATTATTATGTAACGAACATCAATGTTAAAGGAAATGTGTAATTTTACTAATATTGTCCTTCGCTTGCAGCTAAAGAGGATGGCGAAGTTGGTGGCAACGGTGAAGGCAATCTTGACGCGAGTGGTATTCGGAGCCCACGGGTTCCTGGCTATCTGGCAAGTGACGCTGTTTAAGCACAACCCTTTCTTCTGGTATCTATGTACACCCATCCTAGTGCTGGTATTTGAGGGTATCTTCACGCTCACCATCAAGAAGACTCAAGAATGGAAGTGGTAAGTTATTTAATTTTATTGGTTTTACATCCTACGAAAGTTATTTAGGATTTAAGACAGTTATATAGAACTAAGCATAGAAGTTAACTAGAGTCTCTGTGGCTCAGGCGGCAGCGCACAGGCTTCTCGCCGCTGGGTCCCGTCGTTCAAATTCCGGTCACTCCATGCGAGATTTCTGCTGGACAAAGCAGAGGTGGGAAAGGTCTTCCTTCGGGTACTCCGGTTTTCCCTGTCATCTTTCATTCCAGCGACACTCTCCAATATCATTTCATTTCATCTATCAGTCATTAATCAATGCCCCAGAGGAGTGCCACAGGCTTCGGCAGTTGGCACAATTCCTATCCTCTCCGCTAGATGGGGTCTTCATTAATTCCATTTCTGACCCGGTCGAATTACTGGAAAACATGCTGTGGATCTTCATTTTCATGGAAGTTAACTGAGCAAGCACTAGCGAACTGATTTAACCGATTGAGCTTGCTGTGTTCTATGTAATGATCGAACGTTGTACAAGCCCTTCATAATATTTTAAATCGCAATGAGAATCTCAAGAGAAAATGAATAATTTTATTTTCCATGTTCTTAAGATAGTAACTGAGAAGTTCTAGATTTAAATGTTGAAAAACGTCATACTTAGCGACCAACCACGTGATGATTCATTGCTGCAATCTCTCGACAGAACACATTTAAATTACAGTATGTCTTACGAAGCTGCCGCTAATTCTTTTAAATTAATTTATTCATTCAAAACCTAAATTAATGTGTTGAAGTATTGTGCAAGAGGACGAACTTCGTTATCTATTCCGAAGGTAGGGTTTAAAGCAGGGGTGCAAATTATCGCAAATTTTGTTTATTTTATTTATTAACGATATTTTGGAGAGGCATGGGGCAATCAATTGGGCAGTGCCACTAATTAATGGGGTGGAGGTCCCAGGATTGATTTTTGCTGACGATGTGATTTTGATGACTCTAACCCCAGGAGGGATGCAGAAGGCTTTAAATGCAGTGTCGGATTTTGCGAAGAAATGGGCCTTGAAAATTAATGGGAATAAATCTAAAATTCTAATAGCTCAGGGACACAAAGGAAGAAGGGATGACGGGAAATGGGTTGTGCAGGGAGACAGGTTGGAACTGGTAAGCAACTTAGAATATCTAGGAGTCATTATTAATAGTAAAGACACCTGGAATGATCATATTAGGAGGGCGAGGAGCAGAGAGTGGGCCGCCCTAGCCTCAGTCAAAATCTTGCTAGCGAAATATCCGGGTATCAATTATAAAACCCTGAGGTTAGTTCTAAGATCGGTGATTTTCGGGAGGGTATTGTATGGCGCGGAAATATGGGGGTTGGATGACAAAAGAGTTGAATTAAGACGAATTATTAGTAATTTCGGTAAGATGGTGATGGGGCTCCCGATGTGCACAGCCAATGCAGGGGTAGAATTAATGTGTGGGGAGGATTTGGAATCTGAGTGTGTGAAAAAATAGTTAGATATTGGATGAATTTGAAAAGACAGGAACGAGGGAGGGTATTACAGGCCGCATACGAACAACAACGGAAGATTATGTATAAGGGATGCTGGATAGATAAAATTAAGGGATACTTGGAGATGATAGGCCTGGGATACATGTGGGAAGAGGTGAGGACGAAGACAGAAGCTACAGGGATGAATGTACTGGTAAGGAGGATTAGATTTGGGTAGGCAGAAATTATTGGCCGAAAGTAGATTAAGAAGTTCCCTTAGTGTTTTTAATAAAATTGAGGAAGTAACAGGGGTAAATATTACATACGTTGATTAGGTTGAGAAGGAGATACTAAAAAATAGGGGGTGGCTAAAAGGTAGAGATAAGGCAGTATGTATACTTTGTGGGGCGGAGAACGATGATTTTCACTTATTAGGCAAGTGTGAAGAAACAAGTAAGATTAGAAATAGTTTAGTGAGTGCAAAACATAGGAAAATTTTAGGTAAAGGGGATGAGCAGGGTATTATAAGGTGGATTATTAAGGAATGGGAAAATGGAGGAGAACTGAACAGGTATTTATGTGCAGTAAAAAATTCCTGTGTGAAAAAATGGAAGAGGAAGGGGCATAGGACGACAAGTCAGGGTGAAGGGAGAAGGGGTTAAGAGTAAGAGGATATTCAGTCGATGGAGTTTGTTGGAAAATTTAGAAGCTAGTGAAGTGGGGGTAATGTGGATATAGTGAAGTAGTTTGAATTCGAGCCTGGAGGCTAAGTAAGACCAAGTGATAACAAAGGTCGTTGAGGTGGCGAGGTAGATGAGTGAGTAAATGTTATGGTATCTTGGAAATGTAGATGCCTTAACGATTGCGATACTGAGGATTGTACGCCGAAACTGTTGTAAAGTAGTCAGCGGTTCTTACAGCACAATCTGTTGTGACGGTCATGTGGAGTGTACTTTCATGTGGTGAATGCAAGGTCAGGGTAGGGACAGATTAGTTTTGAGGTAGATTTTTGTTTATTATTATTATTATTATTATTATTATTATTATTATTATTATTATTATTATTATTATTATTATTATTATTATTATTATTATTATTATTATTATTATTGGCACTTGGTTGTATACATTAGGGCATGTGCTTTTTTCTCACTATTCACGCATGGTAGGAGCTGGTAAGGAATGATGGGCAAGGGAGAGCAGGACATACCCGTAAGAAGACGGGGTGGGACGGGCTCACTCCAAATAAGGTAAAGAAGAGAGAAATGTGAGAGGCGGGATATGGGAGGTGAGCGGCTCCAGTTTCACGTAGTCGGCCGCAATGGAATGGTGAGAGAAACGCATTGTCATCTGGTAGGATTGTTGGGGTCTTCCTTAGGGCCCCACAGATAGGGCCGGTCGTGTCATCATCGGGAGGGCGGCCTTCTTCTCACCAGGGGTGATGACACGGCCGGACAGTAGCAGTAGTCACCAATATTATTTTTTGCTTTATTTTATTATCCTTTATTGTTCATTTTATTGTGTGTCTTAATATTAAGTGGAGACGATGGGCGTGGCATGAGGGACTGAGGATGGCTGCCGTGGTGATTCTACCTTGGGAGTGTCACGTTTCCGGAGTATCCAATTAACCTTATGGCATGCCCAGGGAATCCGGTAATTCTTTTCTTTTCTTTTCTTTTCTTTTCTTTTCTTTTCTTTTCTTTTGATGTGAGTTGTCCATGTGAACATGTATTGGGGCAAATTCGCCTGTTATGTTCAATACATATCTATCTATCTATCTATTCCGAAGGTAGCCGAAGACATATGAGACTGTAGCGGAGAGAACACGTTCAACATCCGACAGTCTATCTCTTTCCTAGCTCCGCTGCGGGTCACATTATTGTTCGCACAACTGCTGAAATTGCAAATAATTGTTTTAATCAGAGATGGGTCGATATCAGTTTTTGTCGATACCAGACACAGAGATATACCCTAGGTATTTTGTCTCGATACTCTATCCTCCGATCCTTTCATTCTTGAAGTAAAATAGTAAAAATGTTATTTATGAAAGAGGTGTGTTTAAGTTAATACTTCAATATATCTATAATTGCAAATTAAATTTAAAATATATTGTGGCATATAGTTTTAGTTCGTAGTTATTTTCGCATCTTTCCACAAACTACATGTTAAAAAAGTATTCAATACTATTTTAAAAATTAAATGAATGTTGAAACAGTAACTTGATAGCGTTACAAGTTTTTGTTCAAAAATACAAGTATTCTCGCCCTGTATGGGTCTATCCTAGGGCCTACTTCTTTTTCTGTAACATACGAGTCCAGCCGTGCTAAACTGTCTCTCAGAAAATACTATTGCTTGTGGTATGCACAAATATTTCACAGCTAGTTTTCGCAGATTTGTGATTTCATCTTTAGAAATGTTAACTGACAATGAATGTCTTGTGTCATTTTCTTGCACCATTCTGTCGTACGAGCTGCACATACTAGGCAATTTTGCTGGCTCCGAAACATGGGTCATCTGAAAAAAAGGTCCTTACTACTGCATTCTATTTTTAGCGAGTATTTAAGTGCAATCCATGATTTCGCCAAATATTTTAGTACACAGCATACTGAAATGGAGTTACAAGCCTACCCCTTTACTTGTAGATTCAGGACGCTCCTGTTGATTAACAAGTTGCAATAGTTTGTCTGTAGCAGCAGTGAGAGCACCCGAAGTGCGAAAAACTCGTCCTTTCAAGCAAGGGTCCAAGAGCGTTGCGATCAACAATGACGGTCTTACTATCACAATTGCTTATCCACCTTGTAGTGGTTTATGAAGATGAGATACGACACTGTTCACAATGGGGATCGTCTCTGACACTGTCACTGTAGAAAATATTAGTGCGAGTGTTGCTTCATCAAAAAAGTTTCATGTATTGATCAATAAATCAGTATGTTCCCATTGAGATACCGTGAGGTTTATTTCATGCTAAAGGTACTGACATTTCATCTATTTTTTAAGGATTTAGTGAGATATGCAGTGTTTTAATGTGGTTTAGCGCCATTCCACTGAACAACGCACATTCATTAACTTCAAACCGCATGAAATTGCGCACCTCCCTTTGTGTTAATTCACATAACGAGTGCTTATGATACAACAGAGGATTCATGCACTTATCACCAAATTGAAGTGCAATGTTTTAACATGAAGATTCTGTTTAAGAGACATTAATTCTGTGGTGAAAATCCACAAGTTGATATCTCAAAAGATTTAAGTCTTTCAGGATATGAAATTCAAACTTTACATGGTAGTGTAAAATGCACAACTGAATTTATTAACTTAAATCAGAAGGAACTACCAACATATTATAAAACTCAGTAAATACATTTTATACCGGCAATTGAAAAAGTGTATTGACAAAAGGGCATAAATTGACATATCAAGTTCTGGTACATGAAGGCATCTATATATTTGACACATCAAGTTAAGTTACTAATATTCTAAACAAATCTACGTACACTTTAATACAAACACAATAATCTTGACCGAAATCGTATTTCTTCTCTATTACTATAAATTTCAAGATTTAAACCTTCAATTTTGACATTATCTTCATTGGAAACATTGTAACTTTAGAACTTAAGTTTCTTTTCGTCTTGACATAGGTTGAGGGGAAACGCTTCTTATAATGATGATGATGATGATGATGATGAATCAGAACATGGAAGAGTATTATCTGTTTCAGAATGCCTAGCGGTTAAATTTGATAGAAATTTTGATATTCTGCACAAATGAGAGGTAACAGTGACGAAAGGTGATTTTTCTTCTTTTGACTAATAGGGGTGGGGGTGGATAATTTTGTGGAATGTGGATACTTGACGGTCTTCCTATTTTATTTCGCCTTAGGTACATCTGGATCAAGGGTGTATTTAAATTCTACAATTCCAAATTCTTTGTATCGCTTCCGTTTGATTTGTAACTACTTCACAGTATTACCCTGTGTATCCTTTATCCGTTTAATTTTATCTGTCAGAAAATATGAACAGGTGTAAAAAATCGTTCTGTCCCATCTCAGTAACTCTCATCGGCACACTTCCTCTCACAGAACATACACAATTATACCAGGCTCTGGGTATCATTATTTCAAATGGACTGTGCTTCTTTGCTTGTTCTATCCGATCATGGTCCACATCGCACTCAAGATGGGTATGACCAAGTAGTGGAAACTTTTGTTCTGTAATTTCCATATAGTGATGGCTTTCAACTGCAACACTCATAACTGCCACATTGATGTTCCGGTTTTGCGCACTGCAAGTATCGGAATAACGTGAGGCGCACACGAAACATTTTGAACAACACTGGAAGCCTACAATGATATAAACAGAACATATCACGTACTGAAAAAATAATTAATCCTGCCAAAACTTGATACTAAAACACATTTTTTGGGAAACCATAAACTGTCATGTTCAAATATTTCTTGCCATTGTAATTTATTCCGTTACTTTAATGAGTAGATATCATCTTGGAGCACGTGAAACACTACCAGCATCTGCTAAAACTAAAAAATAGCAGATTTTGGACATATCTACTTTGGCTTTTCACCACATAATTTTAAGAATTCCTAAGAAGGATCAATTACATTATCGTGCTTTGATTTTAACATGACATTCAACTGTTTTCAAGAGACAATAATTTTAAGAATCCTCGTGAAGGTTCATGTGTTTCTAACGTACATTTTATTAAGTCTTTTAGTTTTTAAGAGAATGATTATTCTTTATTATTGTTTCTCAGCTGATGATGGGTTGAAACAAGCCGTAAAATGTACTGACCAATTGTAACTCATCACGAGTAATACAAGCATATAATACATGTACTGATTAAGTTGACATTAATTAACAAAATATTTTGTAACTGACTGCATTTGGCCTTCATTCCTTATTGGTTGAAAAAATGTCAGTGCTGTTGGAAACACAAATGTATGTGATCACACTAACTTTGACGTTTGCTTCTACTATCCACACCCGAACATTCTTTAGATGTTTTACGTGAAATGCAGGCAGACACTAAAAATAATACAATTTCACCGTTATCAATCCAGCTCAGACTAGAAAGACTTCCAGACAAGCAACCAGGTCTTTAAATAATACTGAAGAGTTAAACAACAGAGAGAACATTTTTTGTTTCCTACATGTTTAACGTCGCGCCAACACATCGAAGGTTTTAGGCAACAGAATGATGGGACCTACCGTCTCCCGAATGCAAGCTCACAGCTACGCTACCCTAACATCACAGCCAACTCGTTGGGTAAAAGCAGAGAGGTCACTATTTTGCAATGTAATATCTTATAAGGCCCTTTCCACTGCACTATTTAGGAGCAACAAAAATGTAAAATATTTTAATTACTGTTTAGGGTTTAATGAATTGGCATTGCTGGCTGTAAAAATAACCCTAACCAACAAATAAAAGTTAATTGAGAATGTAAAATGTGGCGCAAAATCGTGATCCTCGTTGAAAAATATTTGCTATGGAGGGAATCAGAATGCAATAAAAGATAAAAACGTCAGACTGGGAGTGAAAAGTATTGCATCTTTTCTGGATATGAAACCAGGAAGTGACTTTTGTGAGAGAATTTGCGTTATCCGAAGAAATGCCAGGAAGGAACCAATTCTGAAAAGAGATGCACAGTTCCATTAGCATTTCGTTCCTAGAAAAAGAATGGCTCATAATCTCATCGTTAACCGAGCGAGTGGGTGCGTGGATTGGACCACGTAGTTGTCAGCTTGCATTCGGGAGATAAAGGGTTCGAACCCCACTATCGGCAGCCTGAAGATGGTTTTCCGTGGTTTTCCATTTTCACACCAGGCAAATGCTGGGGGCTGTACTATAATTTAGGCCAAGGTCGCTTCTTTCCCACTCCTAGCCCTTTCCTGTCCCATGGTCGCCAGAAGACAACTTGTCATTCATATAATGTACAGGAAACGTTAAATTTAGAGGAGCCTCTTTTGTATTCTACTGGTAAAAGTGGATTCTTCTTCTTCTTTTACTTCTCCTCCTCCTTCTTTATCTGTTTACCCTCCAGGGTCGGCTTTTCCCTCGGCCTCAGCGAGGGATCCCACCTCTTCCGCCTCAAGGTCAGTGCCCTGGAGTTTCAGACTCTGGGTCAGGGATACAACTGGAGAGGATGACCAGTACCTCACCCAGGCGGCCTCACCTGCAATGCTGAACAGGGGACTTGCGGGGGGATGGGAAGGTTCAAAGAGATAGACAAGGAAGAGGGAAGGTTAAGTTAGGTACCATCCTGGCATTTGCCTGGAGGAGAAGTGGGATACCACGGAAAAACACTTCCAGGATGGCTGAGGTGGAAATCGAACCCACCTCTACTCAGTTGACCTCCCGAGGCTGAGTGGTCCCCGTTCCACTTTTCAAATTTCGTGGCAGAGCCGGGAATCGAACCCGGACCTCCGGGGGTGGCAGCTAAACCACTACACCACAGAGACGGACACAAGTGGATTCTCCAGTGCATAAATACGGCCGTTGTGTTGTATGTGTTCGTTTTACCATTGAGCTGAACTGTTGATTCTTCGCTGAACATTACACGGATAAGGAAGTAATTATCTCTCATTAGCTGTTGCATTACCGTGCAAAAGTTGACACGTGCCTCACGGTCTGCTGGCTGGAGAGCCTGTAACGGTTGGAGATATCGCACTTATATTCGCTTTCATAACACTTCTCACACTACAATCTTTGGTAGTGCTAGTTCGCGACTATCCCTTTCCTCTGATTTTTCTGTGTTAGGAAATGAATAACGAGTCTACGTTGTTATGGTTGCCGAGAAATCTCAGGAAGGAACCAATTCCATTTCCATTCCTAGACAAAGAATGACTCATAAACTTGTTCACGGAGCGAGTGGGTGCGTGGATTGGGTCACGTAGTTAAATAGCTTAACCCTCTACTGCATGAATTATTGTTCGTTTTCGTTTGGTGAAGAAAATTTCAACATACGTTCAGTGTTTTTGATGTACCAGCAATTCTTAACTGGGGCTAATAGCTTAACACTCATATGTGATGTGGATTGCCATAGTTGAATATATATACGATTTTTCACGATTTTACGCTAAGCTTTTAACATTCAAAGACCGAACATTACTACCTACTGGCCATGGGTACGTACTGCAAGGCGCAAGTACAACTTGCAGAACCGTAGGTCGGTAATGTCTTTGAGGTTGAGCCAGAGGCACTCCTGAAGCCTGTGGTAATGTGATGGGGAGGGCCCACGTAAAATAAACGGTGGTTGGTTCGCGTGGATGTTGACGGGGTGGAAGGAGTACCTTTGGATGTAGGGCTGTTTTGTCTTATGTTATGTAAAAAAAAAACACAAAAAAAAACAAAGCATCACTGTCTACAATATTTATCCATTTATACAGGTGAAAAGTTATTTGTTGCCTAAAGGCAACAGTATGCAGTAGAGGGTTAATAATCTTCGGTTGTGAGGGCCCCTGGTTCGATTCCTGATTCGACCGAGGATTTTACCCGCGTATTGTTAATTCTTCTGGTTCAGGGACTGGGTGTTCTTGTTCATGATAGTAGTTTTGATTATTGTTTTAAGATAACTAAGCAACCGTCCTCTACACATCACTAATCAGAGAGAAAAAATGGAAGGGATCCAAAAAACAAAAACAAACCCCATGGCACTACAGCCCTTGAAGGGCCTTGGCCTACCAAGCGACGGCTGTTCAGCCTGAAGGCCTGCAGATTACGAGGTGTCGTGTGGTCAGCACGACGAATCCTCTCGGCCGTTATTCTTGGCTTTCTAGACCAGGGCCGCAATCCCACCGTCAGATAGCTCCTCAATTTTAATCACGTAGGCTGAGTGGACCCCGAACAAGCCCTCAGGTCCAGGTAAAAATCCCCTACCTGGCCGGGAATCGAACCCGGGGCCTCCGGGTAAGAGGCAGGCACGCTTCCCCTAAACCACGGGGCCGGCAGAAGGGATCCGACACTTCCGAAAAATGAAGATATCGGCCAAAGGAAAACAAGAGCCATGAAGGTCGTGAAAATGAAAGATTCCCTAGGCTCTTCGGGCTCCTTTTAGTCACCTCTTATGACAGGCAAGGGATACCGTGGTTCGTTATTCTACCGGTCTCCACCCACGGAGGGGTGTTTGTGTTCGTCTCAATATACTTCTCTTCATATATGCACAATACAACACACTACTAATCACCACAGAAACACGCAATAACGGGGCACACAGCGTTGAGGTCAGAAAGGGGACCCAGCCGTAAAACTGGACCGAATTCATACCACGTGCCTACACCTATAAATTGGTATTAAGACCAGGAGGATGAAGAAGAAGAAGTTGCTATGGTTGCTGAAATTACGTGACAAAGTTTCGTCCTCATAACAATGTACCGTAGCTATTGTTGTCTGTAACCTGCCCTTCTTAAACAGTTCTGTCACAGCCAGGATTGGGTTTATTAAATAAAACTATTTAAAATTCATGTGAAACAGAAAATTCGCGCTCATTTTTCCCCGTTAATAATTCAACGTCGTTCCAACACATCGAAGGTTTTGTGGCGACGCAAGGATGCGAAAGCGACAGGATTGGGATGATAGCGGCCGTGGCCTTAATTAAGGTACAGCCCCAGCATTTGCCTGGTGTGAAAGTGGGAAACCACGGAAAATCATCTTCAGGGTTGCCGGTGGTGGGATTCGAACTCACTATCTGCGGAATGCAAACCCGCAGTTACGCGACTCAAAAAGCAAGGCCAACTCGCTCGGTGATTAAAAGTTCAAGGGCATAATTCAAGAGAAGTAATTTCGATCACTTGGTGGTTATAATGATACTTTCGTCTTTAGATATAGTGTGTGACGAAATATAAATGTGCAGGGTAAACGGAGGTATATTCGTGATACAGGTAAGTTCGTGATAAATCTTTGAATTATTATCATGAACTTCCTTTCGAAAACTAAGCATTTCTACTTTACTACTAGCTCCCTGAGTTCTCACCAGATGTCTAGTATTGGTCTTCATCGCGCTCTAGCGGATACACGATAAATATTCAAAGATTTATCACGAACTTACCTGTATGACGAACGTACCCTCCTTTACCCTACAAACCGATATTGCAATATATTTATTTTCATGCGAGTTAAATGTATCAATCATCAATCACTACTGATCTGCATTTAGGGCAGTCGCCCACGTGGCAGATTCCGCATCTGTTGTTTTTCTAGCCTTTCTTAAATGATTGCAAAGAAAGTGGAAATTTATTGAATATCGCCCTTGGTAAGTTATTCCAATCCCTAACTCCCCTTCCTATAAATGAACATTTGCCTCAATTGCCCTCTTGAACCACAACTTTATCTTTATATTGTGATCTTTCCTACTTTTAAAGGCACCACTCAAACTTATACGTCTACTAATGCCATTCCACGCCATCCCTCCAACAACAGCTCGGATCATACCACTTAGTCGAGCAGCTCGTCTCCTTTCTCCCAAGTCTTCCCAGCCCAAACTTTGGAACATTTTTGTAACGCAACTATTTTGTCGGAAATCTCTCAGAACAAATCGAGCTACTTTTCTTTGGATCTATTTGGGGTCTTACCAGAGACTTATATGCCCTCTCCTTTACATCCTTTCTACAACCCCTAAATACCCTCATAACCACGTACAGAGATTTCTACCCTTTATGTACAGTCCCATTTATGTGATTACCCCAATGAAAATCTTTCCTTATATTAACACCTAGGTACTTAGAATGCTTCGCAAAAGGAACTTTCACCCCATCAACTGAGAGGATTTTTCCTATTTGTCAAACTCACAACCTGACTTTTAACCCCGTTTATATCACACCATTGCGTACTGTCTATCTCACAACATTATTGAAGTAATTTTGCACTTTTTCACAATCTTGTAACTTATCTATTATGCTATACAGAATAACATCATCCTCAAAAAGCCTTATCTCTGATTCCATTTCTTTACTCATATATATATATATATATATATATATATGCTATTTGCTTTACGTCGCACCGACACAGATAGGTCTTATGGCGAAGATGGGACATGACAGGCCTAGGAATGGGAAGAAAGCTGCCGTGGCCTTAATTAAGGTACAGTCCCAGCATTTGCCTGATGTGAAAATGGGAAAACTCGGAAAACCATATCAGGGTTGCGGACAGTGGGGTTCGAACCCACTATCTCCCGGATGCGAGCTCACAGCTCGCGTCCAGCTCTCTCTTTCTTCCTAACGTAATCTTAAATTAGGCAGTAATTACGCGAAATTCCCACGATTATTTTTTTCAAAACGTCATCATTATAGGCACTCACGCTGGTGAATATAACGATTGCCTTCCCAATGGGCCAAAGTTACTAATAATGGATTCTTAGATGGTCAAAGCGACCAGTTCTAGAACCACAAGCTCTGTCATAATGCTGACACATCATATCTACCAAATTTCCTTGTTGTTGCAAGACCTGTCTGCTTCGATGTTCTCATTCCTTTATGCAATCGAAATGCTGCGCGCATACATGGACAGGAAGCCACTACGTTGGCCGATCCGATATTAGGTCTACATCCTCCTTGTGGTATCACTAGCGCCCGGAGTTGTATGTGCGAAATATGCACGTAAAATTGTAGTAATATTTTACTTTTTTTTAAAAAAAACTGCCTCCCAATGGAGGTAGCCCCAAATGAATCAGTATACCCGTATGGCAATACTTATAAACAGTGAAATTATAATTACAATAATTACTTAATTATGTAATTGCATATCTAATATTCATATAATGTATAATGGTATTAATGCACTAAATTAACAAACATGTTCGTATTTTACATCAATCAGACAATCAAATTATTTCAAATACCTCCACATTTTCCAACAAAGTCATCACTATTGCTTTAGATAATTTGTATAGCCTTCTGCTTCTAATTTTGACAGTATTAAAGAAGCAAATTAAAGGCACAACCGGAATGCTCTACATATTCAAAAATCATGTTACATACATACATACATACATACATACATACATACATACATACATACATACATACATACATCATCATTATAGACCGTTATGAATTTCAGCCTTCAGGCTGCAAGCCTCTGTGAATTTACTAAATGTCGCCACAATCCTATATTTCAGTCTAGCCTAAGCAAGCAACGGAGACGGACGTGTGGAGCTGAGTGTGCTGGTAGTGTGGAGTTGAGTAAGAGTGGCGAGTGGACGGGTCAAGTGGAGAGTGACGAGGAAGATGACTGGTATAGAACAATATCGGATCGTTATCGGAAGATGGCAGGGAATAACGAAGAAGGAAACAACCGAAGGAAAGGAAGATAAAGTGGAGATGGGATTGAAGAGTGAGATGCTGTTAGTGGCAGCGGTAATCATGGTGCTGCTGGTTATCGGGGGCGTGGAACAACAGAGGCAACATGAGCCAGGAGGACGTACAAGTCATAAGGAAGGTGGTTAAGGAGGTAGTGAAGGAAGTCTGCCCGTTTGAACAGATAAAAAAGATGATACAGGAACAAGTTAAAGAGTATGAAAATCTGAGTCAATGGATTCAGGAAAACACGAAAGAAACTAAGATTAAAGTGGAAAATAGTGAGAGAGAAGTCGTGTTACTAAGAGAGAAAATAAAACATATGGAGGAGGACGTGCTGAATGTGAAAAAGGAAATAGTATCCAGCAGTCAAGAACGTAGAAGGAAAGGCCTATTTATATATGGTGCGAAGGAAGAAAACGGAGAAGCTAAAGTGGACATAATTTACAAAGTCGTGGATATCATCCAGAACAATCCTCTATTTGCAACTACGGTAGTGCTGTGGCCTTTTAGTTCTATACCTCTTATCTTTAAATCATTAGAAAATGAGTCTAACCATCGTCGTCTTGGTCTCCCTCTACTTCTCTTACACTCCATAGCAGAGTCCATTATTCTCCTAGGTAAACTATCTTTCTCCATTCGCCTCACATGGCCGCACCACCTAAACCGGTTTATGCGTACAGCTTCGTCCATCGAGTTCATTTCTAACTTCGCATTTTTCTCCTCATTCCGAGTACTCTCCTGTCATTGTTCACACCTTTTTGTACCAGCAATCATTCTCGCTACTTTCAAGTCTGTTAATTCTAACTTATGAATGAGATATCGTGAGACCACCCAGCTTTCGCTCCCGTAATGCAAAATAATGTTATGCACTGTAAATCGTTGAGTATATTTCACAATGTATTACTGTAGCTAATTTCCTGTTACGCTCGTGCCCTGAAAATGAAACAAATAAATCTTACTAAAAAAGGATAATATAGAATCTATCTTTAAATCCTTATCAAGTAACACAATAGTTTGTTTGTCCAACCCTTGTCCCGTTTCTTTACGTCGTCGGGTATGAGGTGAGATGAATCTGTCGTGGCGGGTTTTTATGAACGGATGCACTTCCTGACGTCAACCTCATCAGAGGAGTTAATGAGATGACATGAATGACGTGATATATGACAGTAAGAAGGTAGAGGATAAAACCCGGTGCCGGCACATAGCCTACTCTTGTCGAATAGCACCAAGGGGTCTGCTCAAGACTTAAACGTCTCCCTCCGACGGACGTATCACGATCAACAGCGCCATATGAGGACTGCGGAGAGGTTTGGAATTAAATCCAGGGTTTTGGCTCGCAATCTAACGATTACAAATTGTATACCACCACCTCCCCTACCCTGCCGGCCAACATTCCGATGGTGAAATTGTTTTTGACCAACGGGACTCGAACCGGGTAACCACGATGTCAGACCGTTTAGACTTCAACGCCTTAAGGAGTCATGGCCACCCGGCGAGCTATGTAACACAAATAGTACGGTAACCTTTTTACCGTGTTGTGAAATGTGTCAGCAAGTAGTTTTCAATGTTTTCCATTGTGATGTTTTGGCTCTGATCCGACATAATTCTCTTGTAGTCTGAGAAGGAGCGTTCATCATCGCAGGACCGGTGCATATTTTAAAAGATAAAACCAGCTGGTTGGAATATATTCCGGGGGTTTCTTCTTGTTTGCCACTAATGCTCTTGCAAACACATGGAGAGTTTGAATAACCTAGATTTCGTTTCAAGACCGCATGGAGTTTGTTAGAAACTCCGACAAATGAAAGGCTATCCCAGCTTCTGAGAAAGGATTAGTGCTGTTGTATGCATTGGAGGCAGTCGGACCTACTGTATTTTACAGAAAAAAGGCTTTAAATCCCAGTTTTTAAGGAACTTTAAAGCGAACTGTAGCCATTGAGATAAATGAAATGAAATAGCGTATGGCTTTTAGTGCCGGAAGCGTCCGAGGACATGTTCGGCTCGCCAGGTGCAGGTCTTTCGATTTGACTCCCTTAGGCGACCTGAGCGTCGTGATGAGGATGAAGACGATACATACACCCAGCCCCCGTGCCAGCGAAATTAACCTATAGTGGTTGAAATTCCCGATCCTGCTGGGAATTGAACCCGGGACCCCTCTGAGCAAAGGCCAGCACGCTAGCCATTTAGCCATGGAGCCAGACCTATCTGAGATGAAATTTGCCAATTCTTTTACTATAGTCTGAAAATTAAACGAGCAGAAGCAATATGTAATTGTTTTCAATAATTACCTAGATAAGTATAAATTAACCATGTAAAACATGTAGCATTGCTAAGAATATATAAAAATACGCAAATTAAAACACAGGTTTTCTTTTTCAGTTGTATACAAGTAAAGAAATGGTATATGTAGTTACATAAGATTCACTACAGTATAGCCCGAATTTTTAGGCGAGTAACAAGTATACTCTACCCTGCATAACGGTTCTGCTGTGAGTTTTGCATAAACATTAGGGGTTCGGCCCACCAGAACCCCCTAGAATGTATATTACTGTCCCTACATTATGGATGAACTTCCTAATAACAAAATTAGTTCGCATTCTAACCTCTTACTGCCTAACATTCCGAGGCCTACTTTTCACTGTATGATGCCACACACAAATTTCAGTTAGCAGCAGTCTTACTCATGGTATCGTATTGGCACCATTCATCTCGAAATTCAGTTTTCAATAGTTTTACCTTATACCCTACCATTTCCTTCGTTTAGTTCAATGGTTAATTCGCACTGTCCTCTTCCTGACATTTCCAGATTAAGGTCTACCTATAAGACCAATATACGCGGAAGAACTAGACAAACTCAGTCATCACTGGTCTTGCAGGTCGTCAAAAAGAGAAATGGGATTCTAAGCTAACTTCCTAAATAACATACATTTCTCTCGGCCCCAGTTTCATAAATTAGGTAATTCATTAAATGTCTTCTTGTCAGCCTCTGTGCTGTAGTGGTTAGCGTGATTAGCTGCCACCCCCAGAGGCCCGTGTGTGATTTCCGGCTCTGCCACGAAATTTTAAAAGTGTTACGGGGGTTGGAACGGGGTCCACTCAGCCTCGGGAGGTCAACTGAGTAGAGGTGAGTTCGATTCACGCCTCAGCTATCCTCGAAGTGGTTTTCCGTGGTTTCCCACTTCTCATCCAGGCAAATGCCGGGATGGCACCTAACTTAAGGCCACGGCCGCTTCCTTCCCTCTTACTTGTCTATCCCTTCCAATCTTTCATCCACCCACAAGGCCGATAATCACCATAGCAGGTGAGGGCTCCTGGACGAGGTACTGGTCCTCCTCCCCAGTTTCATCCCCCGTCCCAATGGCTCACCCTCCAGGACACTGCCCTTGAGGCGGTGGAGGTGGGATCCCTCACTGAGTCCGAGGGAAAAACTAACCCTGGAAAGCAAACAGATTAAGAAAGAAAGAAATGTCTTCTTTCGCTTTGATTGTAGAAATGAGGATAAGAAACTGCCACATTTGTTTCAATAATGCAATCCTTTTTTTTTTCAAGAATTAGCCACCTTTTTCCTTCCGTACCACTTTTTCTAGACTCAGGTGAGGTCGTTTGTGTGGTCTGTGCTCACACGTAGACTGGACCCAGTTTTACGGCCAAACCCACGCGGAGAATGTCATAAATAAAGTAACATGTTTCATATCGCGTTTATCGCAAATAAAAAGAACACACGGTCTTAGTTATTGTCCATATTAGTTATATCTGATGTTTAAGGAGCTAAAATGCCAAGTTCATGACCTTCACGAGATGACATTTTTATTACTTTACCTCGGGAGTAAGGAGACGAGATGCTCGACTAAGTGGTATGTTCCGAGCTGTCAGTGGAGAGATGGGGTGGAATGACGTTGATAATCTTGATCGGAGCTTTTAAAAGTAGGAAAGATCATAATATGAAGATAAAGCTGGAATTCAAAAGAACAAATTGGTGCAAATATTCATTTATAGGTCGAGGAGTGAGGGAGTGGAATAAATTATCCAGGGAAATGTTCGATAAATTTCGTAGTTCGTTGAAAACGTTTAAGAAAAGGCTAGGGTATCTGCCACCTGAGCGACTGCCCTAAATGCAGATCATTGATTACTAATTGGTCATTTTCTAAAGCTCAAACATGCCGCTTTATGTGTTGAAGCTCGCAGAATGAAGGGTGAACAATCTCATTTTGGTTTTCCGCTTTCCAGCAGTACTACACATCCAAATCTCGACCATGCCCATTGGCATTTAACTGAGAAGCGATGACCTACTCCAGCGTTTAAACAATACTTAGCCACGTATCCTTTCAAATTACGGAGTTTACCGTGCTTCGATCATGATAGTGGTGGTGATCATCATTTTTCAAAGTGGAAGTACAAGTCCTTCGTGCTCACATGATGTAAAGGTAATCTGCCCGAAGGCAGGTCCGCACCTCCCCAGAGGTGTGCCTCAGCCGGAGTTTACGTACAGTAGGGTGGCCGGTTAATTGCCGTTCCTCCATTCCCTTACCCCCCACCAAAAGCGCGTGGCAACCCATCCAAATCTTGACCACGCCCAATGTTGCTTAACTTCGGAGATCTCACGGGATCCGGTGTTTCAACACGGCTACGGCCGTTGGTTTCACATGATGTAATCCATGGTGAATGCTCAGTGACAGTACAAGAACTATGATGAACTGTATTTGACGCTAAATTAAACTGTGGTAAGTCTAGTACTGCCGCACGTGCAGTCTAACCTATCTGATCTCACGCCCTTCAGAATTATCAGCTAAAAGATCGCGGTGTATGTGACTCCGTTCCATGCTCATAGCAATGGGACTTCCAATTCTACGTGAAATCCAATCCGCAAGGAAGAGACCTTTCATTTCAAAAAATTCCTCATGCACTGGAGTCGTCTTTGTGAGAAGTCAGTGGCCATGTCACTCAACTCTCCAGCCCCATCCCATACTGTATCAAACAAACAAACAAACAAACAAACAAACAAAAAAACAAACAAACAAACAAACAAACAAACAAACAAACAAACAAACAAAACAGTGATACAACAGCTCAATAGAGCCGTGATTACTATGACGACTGCTGCCCGGCCAAATGGCCTGCAGATACTTGAATGTTACGTGATCAGCGTGATGACACACTAGCTCCATTGCTTGACATTCTTGACCGGATCCGCTGTCTCTAGTATCAGACAGCTCCTCAGTTGATTTCACGAGGCTGAGCAAACACCTTTACGGCTCTCAGTTCAGAATTAAAATCCCTAGGTTGGCTGAGAATCAAACCCAGAGCGTTCGGATTAGAGGTAGGCATGCATTCTCCCCTCCCCTACACTCATCATTATTTATTTATTTATTTATTTATTTATTTATTTATTTATTCATTTATTTATTTATTTATTTAATATATGGCTATACATGATGCACAGTTGTATATAATAAATATGTACTAATACTTACATTTTCGATCCTTTCACATGTGAAATGATTAGGTAGACACTTTAAATAAAATAAAGTTCTTAATCAAATTACATCAGTACCGTTACAATGAAATGTGTCAGTTGTATCACTTAACCCTGTCAGTAATATTTTAAAGTCAACGAACAGAATATTGATAGAAGATCTATCAACCGTATGGGAATGCTACAAGAAACAGCAACTCACACCGAGCCCAAAGTAAAACGAAATAACTTACAAATGTTTCCATCTCAATTAACAAATAGTCAGTAGTCGATTGTATATATATTTATATATCGTTGTTGGATACTGTACAATACCACTGAGGCTAATAGTAATATAACCTCACCTACCATGAGTAGGCATTTTGAATAGTCGTCATTCAGGTTGTCTGAGTGTCATTTTTTTACAGTTGGCTTTACGTCGCACCGATACAGATAGGTCTTATGGTGACGATGGAGTTCGAACCCACCACGTCCCGAATGCAAGCTCACAGCAGCGCGCCCCTAACCCCAACTGGGCAACTACCCTCTATTAATACTAATGTGTATGTATGTTCAGTCCGTCAGCGATGCCGCTGGTGGGATCCTCAACAGCTCTGCCGTCAGCTGTCATAGATGGCCTAGACATCACTGAAGAGGCGTACTAGGGAAATGAGGAGTGAGGTAGTTTCCCGTTGCTTTCCTCACCAAGCCAGAGTTGCTATTACATATCAGTCTGCCAAGCCCACTGAAATGCATACACCAGCCGACCCTATGAGCAACATTTTCACACCATTCATAGCAGGGACTGGCTGCACAAGGAATGGCGTTACTAGCATCGCTCATAGCTCAGTCACTTTCATATTGCCAAAGCCAAGGATAAGACAGAGACAGATCTATGAAAGTAACAAAATTGCTCTAGCCTATACCAGAAGACATAGTGCACTGTAAACACTAGGTCCTGCCAGCAAAGGCATTTAATACTAATAAGAGGGAATAAAAAGGAAAGAGACCGACACTTCATAAAATGCAGGTATCGAGCAAAGAAAGACAGTGGCCACGAATGGAGTGAAAATGCAAGACTCGCCTAGGCCTGGCAAACCTAATAAAAAGTAGGAAACAAGAGTTGAGCAACGGGCGAGTTGGCCGTGCGGTTAGGGGCGCGCAACTGTGAGCTTGCATCCTGCAGACAGTGGGTTCGGACCCCACTGTTGGCAGCCCTGAAGATGGTTTTCTGATGTTTCCCATTTTCACACCAGGCAAAGGCTGTACCTTAATTAAGGCCACGGCTGCTTCCTTCCCACTCGTAGGCCTTTCATATCCCATCGTCGCCATAAGACCTATCTGTGTCGATGCGACTTAAAGCAAATTCAACAAAAAAAAAAAAAAAAAGAGTTGACCAAGGGAGGTAGGATAGGATGGAAGAATGTCAGGAGCCTGGCACAAGTAAGTGGAACACTGCCAGGACTCAGCTAAGAGCCCGTGCTCGCCAACCCACGTTCCCAAGTTGATCCCCTGGGGTCGTTTTTAATAGCCTCTTGCGACAGGCAGGGGATACCGTGGATGATATTCTACCGCCCCCACTCACAGGGGGATTGCTATTACAATTATATAAAAACTAACCCGTCAACGACAGGTACGACAGCTGGTAAACAATATTGTCCTTTATATGATTCAGGAAACTCGGTCGTCAAAAATTACCAGTGTTTCGCGCCAGTGTGGCATGGGCTCATCAGTTGGATACCGCCCCTTCCCAAGACATTGGCTAGCACGCCGGCAGCAACGCCACTGCAAGAAGCTATTCATCTGATAAGCCCAATGCAGTGCCGACGTACTCGGGGAGAATTGCATCTCCACTTGCTAGCCGGTCAGTGTCTTGGGAAGGTGCGGTACCCAACTGACGAGCCCATGCCACACAGCCCATGCCACACTGGGGAGAAACACTAGCAAGTTTTGACGATTGAGTTTCTTGAATCATATTTAACTATCTCAATCGGAAGCCATATTTTTTGCAATATTGTCCTTTCTCCACCCAACCTAGAAATGGAATACTGTAGCTTCCTCGCAAATGATACGCTACCATTAATTTACATTCGTAGAATATTACACAACTTTGTATACTCTGAGCATACGATAGAGCAGATACAACTTATACTAATTCCTTTATACGTTACCTTAGAAGTTCCGGTACAGCAATAACGTCGTAACATGGAAGAAGAAATGGAGAAAACAGAATCCCGCTGAGTCATAAATCTTGTCAGTGACCCAGTTAACTGGCTACAGAGTCACTTAATGTAGTCGTCCGGAGATTTGAATTGCCGTCAAGGACTCGCCATTGATCGTGATGCTCTTTTTCTGTGCCGATAATGACTGGCCTATTTGGCAGCGACACCTATAAGCTATCGATTTGTAACAAGCACCACTCCACTCTAACACATTTATGACCGGAAGATTTCTTGTCAATTCCTTTATGTAAGCGGTTGAAGCTGATACTTCAGACAAGTCCTTGGCCGTTAGAGATGTTACTATTGGGCGTGGTAACTGATTGACCAAATCATAGGCTTCACACCAAGGCGGCCAATGCATACGAGAATTCTGACATGGAAAGTCAGGTCTCTGTTGTTCGGATTCCACGTAAAACTGTATATCCCGTAATTGTGATCACGATCTCAATAAGCACATATATCTACAAACTTACTTATGCTTAATCTGTTACGGAGATATGTGGTGGACACAGGTGAAAGAACGTGCGGGTATGAATGGATGGATAGAAAAAAAACTTGCAATTTAACACTTTAAAATTCGGGATATACTTTTTTCCTGAATTGTTGTTCTATTTTTTTTTCAAACTTTACACTTTGCTAAGCAAATAACAAATAATCAGGTACAAGGTCTAGCTCGTGAGCTCAATAAATAGTATAAGAAAAATCTAGGTCCGCCGCTGTGGTGTAGTGGTTAGTGTGATTAGCTGCCACCCCCGGAGACCCGGGTTCGATCCCCGGCTCTGCCGCGAAATTTGAAAAGTGGTACGAGGGCTGGAACGGGGTCCACTCAGCCTCGGGAGGTCAAGTGAGTAGAAGTGGGTTCGAGTCCCACCTGAGACATCCTGGAAGTGGTTTTACGTGGTTTCCCACTTCTCCTCCAGGCAAATGCCGGGATGGTACCTAGCTTAAGGCCACGGCCGCTTCCTTTCCTCTTCCTTCTCTCTCCCTTCCAAAACATCCCATCCCCCACCAAGGCCCCTGTTCAGTATAGCAGGTGAGGCCGCCTGGGCGAGGTATTGGTCATCCTCCCCAGTTGTACCCCCGACCTAGAGTCTGAAGCTCCAGGACACTGCCCTTGAGGTGGTAGAGGTGGGATCCCTCGCTGAATCCGAGGGAAAAGCCAACCCTGGAGGGTAAGCAGATTAAGAAGAAGAAGAAGAAGAAGAAGAAGAATCTAGAATAATCAGATAACAATTTAGCAACATGAGCTTGAAGCTCCCTCATTACAAATTTAACAAGAGCATCATTGTTCCCTTCAAATACATACTCAAGGAGACGCAGCTCCAAATTTGACATCAGCAGAAGAAGCGACTTGCTCCACACAATTACTCACTAGGGGACTATTCTCTAGAAATTACAAGTTCAGGCCTCTAAAGGCACAATCTACATTTCACCAAAACTAAACAGTATTCACTGCCTTGTCTGCCCAACAGTCTGATTTATCTTGAAAGAAAATGAATAGCAGAAGTTGACTTTAACAGGGGTAACGAGTACTCATTCTACGTGGCCTTATTTAAAAACAAAAGGTTAAAGATATTGGCCGAAAATCAGAATGTTAGGAGGCGAACACGTGCACTTCTTTGGAATTCACCGGAACATCACTAAAACCCTATGTGGGCTTATGGCCCGAATTAGAGGCTAAGCCTATACTACGGAGATAACTAGATAGAGAGAAAGTTTTAATTTACAAAATTAAGAGGTAGATTTTAAAGATTACAAAATCATGGTCATCTCAATATCAAGATGAAAGGGAATACAAGAGGGTAACTCACTCTTTATTCCCTAAGTTCGGTTATGTTCCTTAGACTGTTCCTTAAATGATTTAGGGAATAATATGACATCAAAAATAAGATTGTATGAAGATGATATAATTGTTTATAAAGAAATAAATACCATTGAGGACTGTTCAGAATTACAAAGGGACCTTGAGATTATCCAACAATGGGTTGAAGAGAACAATATGAAGGTTAATGGAGGCAAATCAATTGTTACAACATTTACAATCAGGAGTTTTAAAACTGAATTTGAATATACTTTGGATGGGGTAGTTATCCCAAAAGATGACCAGTGCAAATACTTAGGTGTAAGATTTGAAAGTAATTTGCACTGGAAGGGTCACGTGGATGACATTGTTAGGAAAGCATTTAGATCGTTACATGTCATAATGAGGCTACTTAAAGGATGCAATAAAGAATTAAAAGAGAAAAGTTACTTAAGTGTGGTTCGTCCATTATTGGAATATGCAAACAGTGTTTGGGATCCTCACCAAGAATACCTAATAAAAGAAATAGATAGTGTGCAGAGGAAAGTAGCAAGATTTGTAACAGGGGATTTCAGGAGAAAGAGTAGTGTATCAGAAATGTTAAAGGAACTTGGGTGGGAAACTTTAAGTAAGAGAAGGGAGAAAACTAGACTTACAGGATTATATAGAGCCTATACAGGAGAAGCAGCATGGGGAGATATCTGTGAGAGGCTTCAGTTGGAAAATAATTATATCGGCAGGACTGACCACAAATATAAAATTAGAAGGAATTTTAGCAGAAGCGATTGGGGTAAATTTTCATTCATTGGGAAGGGTGTGAAGGAGTGGAACAGTTTACCAGGGGTAGTGTTTGATCCTTTTCCAAAATCTGTACAGATATTCAAGAAGAGAATAAACAGCAACAGAGAAAATAAATGAAATATTAGAGGGCATTCGACCAGTGCAGGTTAGTGTAAATAAAAAATGTGTGTGAATAAATTAATTCCATCCCCTCGTCTAAGGAGTTTGGACAGCCAAAGTAGGGGACTGCCTGTAGGGGTGAAGTACAGTGGGGACTTCGAGGGCCCTGGGACCGCTACAGTAGCTGTGAAGGCCCTTCAGGAACTCTGAAAAGTGGTGGCAAAAGGGGCTCTGGTTAGGACGCAGCAGGTCGTTATGCTACTTAGGTTCCAGAATGGGTGAAGGAAAAAGAAAGTAAATAAATGCAATGTAAATTTTAATCTTATACCAGTTGTACAGTGTCATTTGAACACCGGCATCTGTTTCGTTCTCTATTCCAAATTCACGCATTTATTTATTTATTCGTATCAGAAGCAATACATCATATAACTTACCAAGGGAGATGTTCAATAAATTTCCAATTTCTTTGAAATCATTTCGGAAAAGGCTAGGAAAGCAACAGATAGGGAATCTGCCACCTGGGCGACTGCCCTAAATGCAGATCAGTATTGATTGATTGATTGATGATGTAATTCCACATACTGTATATCAGTTGACTATATTTGTAAGTAGTACAGGAGACATTATAAGTACAATTTTGTAAACAATATAAATTTATTAAGGATGAGAAAAAATTGTTAGCGTAAATTGTATAATATTGTATTATAGGAAAATTTTCTTCTCTTGTTAATATTTAGTGCTTGACAATAATGTATTTTAGTGTACCATTTGCCACCGAGGTAGACACCTCATTTGCAAATAAAGATATTTTGATTTGATTTGATTTGATTTGATTTGATTTGATTTGATTTGATTTGATTTGATTTGATTTGATTTGATTTGATTTGATTTGATTTGATTTGATTTGATTTGATTTGATTTGATTTGATTTGATTTGATTTGATTTGATTTGATTTGATTTGATTTGATTTGATTTGATTTGATTTGATTTGATTTGATTTGATTTGATTTGATTTGATTTGATTTGATTTGATTTGATTTGATTTGATTTGATTTGATTTGATTTGATTTGATTTGATTTGATTTGATTTGATTTGATTTGTTTACAGTGTTGCCAACTCAGCGGATTTTCCGCTAAATTTGGCAGAATTTTAAATGGAACAGCGGATGAAATTTCCTTTTAGCGGACAGCGGAATTTTTGACGGATTTTCAAACTTCTGTTAACGGTTTTCAGCGGTAACATTATCATATTTTATAGTAAGGGGAAACAATAATATAGAACATACTATAAAATTTGCTACATTTGCTGAACAGAACTTACCATCATCGTTTGCTGCTCCAATCGTCACTGAAATCATGTTGAGCTGGGTGTGTTGTGTTTGATACCGTGTTTCTATGCCGAAAGGAAAGGTGCAGCATAGTAACACAAGATAGCTGTCTATTCAAGTCGCAAGAAATCGTGTCCTTTCCAAATGGCTTGAGTTAATGACCCGTTTTCAAGTAACAAAGTCAAATGAAAAGTGTTTCACTGCCAAACAGTGATATCATTAATAAACTTTATGTTGTGTTTCTTAAACCCTCTTTGTCAGAAAATTGGAAAATGAATAAATCATTCCAGTCGAACTCTGCAGACCATATCGCCAGAAGAACTGTTCCGAGATACTACGGTGAAATTTTGACAGTAGATATTAGTAAATATAAATTTCCCTGAATACGTCTTGGCTATGAAAACAATGAAATCTATTATGAAAGTGAAAAAACTTTCGAAATAGATCTGGAAATGTAAAATCTGCCTGCTGGTGAGCTGCAAAGTCGACGGAAAGTTTCTTTGGGTTCTCTGAAATAGTGATAAAAAGACTTAGGATATTGGTCTAATGCTGTTGTTAAAAGAGCTCTCAGCCAATTACATTAGGCTGAATGTCTACCGCTATTGTTTACCATTCGAGCAGGATTGAAACGAGTAAACAAGTGTTGCAGTGATCATGAACTGGCATGAGATATTTTAAAAGGAACAGTATCGTACCAAGGCTTCATATTATGAAACCACAGGAGAGGAGAAGATGATGAATCCCTGTTCTAAATCTGGCGAGTGTCAAGTCAATATCCTCTATACAAAAAGCTGGTATGTGCTATTTTGATTTAATTCGAAATTTAGCGGGTTTTAAACTAAAATTTAGCGGATAAAATACTCCTTGGTTGGCAACACTGCTTGCTTAAGAATTTACATTGATAAATAGAAGTTGCATTACGAAAGAAATTTGAAACCTTCCCCTTGAGAGTCTATTGCATGTTTACACGGAGTCTGCCATTACCTTGAGCTGGTGGACATCCCAGCCCTTCCGCTGCCTCCGCTACGAACACACTCTAAACCTCTTGACTGGAGCGATCAAAAGATAACAAGGCCCGAAATGTCCCAGATTTTATAGCGGAGAGGAAGGTTCCGGATTTCTCTGGACCGAAGCCCTGACACACCCACAATTTTCATTGGACAATCAAATAAATATTTAAAAAACTCTGATTGGTTACTTAAATAAGTGTACAAAATTTCCTATTGGCTACAATTTTAAGCTGGCAGGAAGAGATAGAAGTGCTGATAAACTTAGAACACCAAAAACAATCAATAAACAATTCAGTTTAAGAAACCTTGACACACAAAATTACTTTGAAAATTAATTGTTCAACCTCGCCCCAGAGGGCAGACATAAGTTGATAGTAGAGACGTCTGTCGATGAATGTTCAAACTATTTCCGAAATGAGTTTCAGAGTTTGTGTTATAGACAGCCTTCTAAGGCGCTTTTTTTTTTAATGCACGGGGCGGATGTACCTCCGGTACATGTTACAATAGGTAGATATTAAATCACGTGCAGTGGCGTTTCAGCGTCTAACTTGCACATACATTATACAGTCGAAACCGTTTATTGTGGCATCGCTTTTTACGACGTATCTATACAAATAAAATTGTAGGGGGTCCGCTGTCTGTAATTTCTTATGTTTTGCCAATTTTTCAGATATTTATCCGTTTTAGGTCAACTCAAGACCGAATCGGTGGTTTTTACGTTTCGTGTCTGTTTGTCTGTTTGTCTGTTTGTTTGTCTGTTCCAACATCACGTCGAAACGGCTGGATAGATTTCAACCAAACTTCATATTTAGAGCATACCCATCCCGGGGAAGGTTTCGATATGCATATCATTTTAAAATCTTTGAATAGACGGGGGGTTTATAGGAAAACCAGAATGGTTTTTCCACCATCACGTCGAAACGGCTGGATAGATCTCGACCAAACGTAATATTTAGAGTATACTCATCCCGGGGAAGGTTTTGATATGCATACCATTTTAAAATCTTTGAATATACGGGGGGTTTATAGGAAAACCAGAGTGGTTTTTCCACCATCACGTCGAAACGGCTAGATAGATCTCAACCAAACTTCATATTTAGAGTATACTCATCCCGGGGAAGGTTCGACATGCATATCATTTTAAAATATTTGAATAGACGGGGGGTTTATAGGAAAATCAGAATGGTTTTTCCACCATCACGTAGAAACGGCTGGATAGATCTCAACCAAACTGCATATTTAGAGTATACTCATCCCGGGGAAGGTTTCGATATGTATATCATTTTAAAATCTTTGAATATACGGGGGGTTTATAGGAAAACCAGAATGGTTTTTCCACCATCACGTCGAAACGGCTAGATAGATCTCAACCAAACTTCATATTTAGAGTATACTCATCCCGGGGAAGGTTTTGATATGCATATCATTTTAAAATCTTTGAAAAGACGGGGGGTTTATAGGAAAACCAGAACATTGTCTCTTATACTATTGATTTTCTGTAAACTTCGTTCACCGTACGGGAAACGTCTCTTCATTATAAACAACTTTCGTTATGTTCATAATTTACCTTACTCTTCACATGACGGAGAAATTTACAATTGTCCGCTGGTATCATGCTCTGCATTGAGTGACAGACAGACCGACAACGAACCTACAGGTTACCATGGCAAAGTTTCTGACTGCATGCCAGCAGGGAAGTAACGTATTGCCATTTTTCTCATCATGCTTTTAAATTCGTGGTTGTTCCTTGGGTAGAAGACAAGATAGGCGTCAATCGGCCTACCTGCGGGATATTGGCGGAATATCGTTGGTTGTTATAACCGCCCTCGAATAGATTAAGTAATAACACCATTAGTCATCTTATTATTATTTGTTTACCTAGGAATCACTGGACCTAAATTTCTCCTCTGTCACCGCTTTATTATATCCATAACTCACACTAGCATAATTTATTGAGGGGCATTTGATTTTCAAATACATTCACTTGGCATTTACATATTTGTCGTTATCCGGCTGTCCTCAGTTATAATACATTTTCTATTAGTTTCAACTTTCTTAACTGTATTATTTTCTTCCTTAATTACGCCGTATGTACGCGAGTGCTACAAACTACTGGATGTATTTCCACCAAGACTCATATTTAGAATACGCCTGTCCTTGACAGGTTTTAGGGCAAATATTGTTTCTAAATCCCTGAACTGACTGGGGGTTTATACGAAACAGAAACTGGATTTTGCACTTCCACAAAATATACACAACCAACGTTAATTTAAATCTACCTGCCTTGGTAGAAATTAATTTCTAAACCTTTTTTCTCATGTGCATCATTTCGATACGAGGATTAATAAGGGAGATATCATTAACGGACCGTTTTCCTGTACAAGTCCCATCGGACTTAACTCACGACCGGGTGCGTGTAAAGCGTATTCCTTACAACTGGAAAACTACTGAAGACATTCGAACCAAAATTTATATTTAGCATCCACCTGTCCAAAGGTAGGTATTAAACGTAAATAACATTTCATGTTCCGGAATGGACTGGCGGTTTATAGGGAACCGAAATGGTGATTTTACTCTTCCACAATATATACAGAACAAGACCAACCTGACTGGAAATCGACCAAACGTGATGGAATTCCACCTCTAAACCATTTTTTCATGTGCATTTTTTCGTCAGGAGGATTAATAAGGGAGATACCATGAATGGTCAGTTTTGCAGGTTAAGTCCAGCGGACATAGCCACAAAGGTGTTTTACATGGAGCAGATTCCTTATTTATATAAATCAAATCGTAACGACTGTGTGCCACTACACTGACTATTTTGGCGAAATTTTCGTACAGCTTTCCATTAAAGGGGTAATAATGACCATCTGCACAATTTTTTGTTTAGTTTCCTGAAAGTCCTAATTTTTAACCGCCTTAACCAAAATCCAGATTGCGGCATAATCTGCCAGAAGAAAAAAAGAAGATAATTGAAATTTGACAAAATTATACGTTTTAGCCTGTAACGAACGGAAAACATCCTAGATTATTACATTTTTCACTTTTTATCCCCGAAGAATATCAAAATATGCAGGCAATTTTAATGATGGTGCAGACCTTCGGAAATTCCTATCACATAACAGATTGCACAATCTCCGTTCAATTTGGAATGATCTACAACCTTGGTCTTATGACTTTTTGCCATATCTGTATCCCTTTTACGCTTGATTTTTCTCTATTAATCGATGTTAAGTCAGTTTGGAATTTTCACAAGCATAATTCATACTTTCGATTACTTACATGAAATACAGAATCTTCAAACTCTTCACGAAAATTGGCCCACCCAGTAGCCATATGTGAGCCAAATGCTATGTATGTAGCTGTCACATAATTATCCGAAAAGTAATGCAATGTGAGATAATCTTACAAAAACGTTACCCTGTTCCACGTTTCTAACTCAGTCTGACCCTAGAATAGATGACATATCACAGGACCAGCCATTTAGGGCACTAAATCCGGCGTGTCTTATAGTATAATTCTTTGTCGATATGACGTACGTTTAGTAGCACTTAATCTGTAAATCAAGGTCTTCAATATTGTAACCACGCATATACTTTCGTATGTCGATCTATATATATTCACTGATGTCGATTTGTAGCGATCGAGAAAGGGTGGGTCTGCTAATGTAATCAGTACCTCCCACACCGACTTTGACTGGCTGTATAAAAGGGCCCTTCTCCAATTCCTGTGTAACTGTCATTAGTAAGGAAGGTCTACAATTGTAATGAATAGTTCGCTTCTCGATTTGACTTGCAGAAGGCAAGTGAGCATGCAGTTTTGTGTAAAACTTCCCTACCCGATTGTGTTTGGCAGAAGGCAAGGTTGCCCGCCATTATAAACAAATGTCCTCATCTAAAATGTGACTAGCATTAGGCATAGTGGCCTGCTATTTTGATGGAAACTCACCAACTTGGTGTGACTGGCAGTAAGCTGGCTGGCAGTAGGAAAATCGGCCTGACATTATAATGATAACGGCACAACTCAATTTTGAATGGTGGTAGGGAATTTGCCTGCCATTATAATAAAATCTCCTCGACTGTAATCTGTTTGGGAGTAGGAAATGGGGCCTGCCATTGTAACGAACACTCCCAACTTGATTGTGACCGCGCAGTAGGCAATGGGGCCTCCAATTATAATGTAAACTTCCCAACTCGATTGTGAATGGCAGTAGGCAAGTGAGCCTGCCGTTATATCACAAATCCGTAACAAACACTTTACATTGGAAACAACGTATGGGGACATCCCCATGCTCTTTCTCGCATAACGCTAAGAGAGATGCAATTTTAAAACAATCTTATTTACTGCATGTACACTGTTTACTTCGATATTCGAATACAATGTTGAACGCCGTAGCGAAGCACGGGTACATTTGCTAGTTGGATATAATTCTATATAAACAGTGTATTTAAATATCGCTTAGTACGAAATCGCGTAAAAAGACATATCGTACAAAATTGCGTATTTTTATCGCATTATCGGCTATAACGACCAATTTTAATTTTTGTTGCTACGCGTTTGGGGATTGCTGACAACACTGTAAAGCGCCGGGATTAGTGGCTCAGACGGTTGAGGCACTGGCCTTCTGACCCCAACTTGGCATATTTGATCCTGGCTCAGTCCGGTTGTGTTTGAAGGTGCTCAAATACGTCAGGTAAAAGAACTCCTGTGGGACTAAATTTCGGCACCTTGGCGTCTCTGAAATCCATAAAAATGTTAGTGGGACGAAAAGTAAAATAACATTATTATTAAGTATGTAAAGCTTATTTTCAAACTCTTGTTTTCAGTAGATTGTAGATTTCAAATGAGTCTGTCTATTATATAGTCAATGCAAACATCGCTGTGAAGATGTCACAAAAGAAAGGGGAGGTGTTTATTTAATACTGAAGAAAATTCATAAATGACATCTTTCTTTCTTTCTTTCTTTCTTTCTTTCTTTCTTTCTTAATCTGTTTACCCTCCAGGGTTGGTTTTCCCTCGGACTCAGCGAGGGATCCCACGTCTACTGCCTCAAAGGCAGTGTCGTGGAGCATGAGAAATTGGTTCGGGGGATACAACTGGGGAGGATGACCAGTGTCTCACCCAGGCAGCCTCACCTGCTAAAGTGAACAGGGGCCTTGGTGGAGGATGGGAAGATTGGAAGAGATAGACAAGGAAGAGGGAAGGAAGGGGGCGTGACCTTAAGTTAGGTACCATCCCGGTATTTGCCTGGAGGAGAAGTGGTAAACCACGGTTCCTGTAAGGTCATCAAGGTTAGGAAACGATAGGATAGGAAAGGTCTAGGAGTGGGAAGGAAGCGGCCGTGGCCTTAACTACGGTACAGATCCAGCATTTGGCTAGTGTGGAAATGGGAAACCACGGAAAACCATCTCCTCCGAATGCAAGCTCACAGCTGCGTCACCCTAACCGCACGGCAATCTCGCTGAGAATGCATTGACTACAACTACAGATACTGATAAGCGACACCCTTACCTTACAATATAAGGTGTTGACCTTGTTTTCTTCTTTACTAACCCTTTCGTGTGGCTAGCCTTAGCTACTGCCGTTGGGGTCAGCGAATACGAAGGGAGCATTCATTTCTTCGGTGTACCAAATCCTGAAGCATGTTTCTATTCTTCACTTCCCCCCGCCGCCTCAGGATCTCCTTTGCGCGTCTTTAAGACAGTCTTCTTACTCTTGCAGATGGTTCTTCGATACTTAGGGCTCATAGTACATGATTTTCGACTCTGTGTTGAACGTGTCCTAAGAGTTTCAACTGTTCTTCGTCCTTTTTATTTAATCATTTATCGTAGAGTGGTGGCCTTCTTCTCCTAAACAAATCTCACAACGCTTAAAAACATTCTGAAAATGACGATTTAAGTTCTTTCAGTTTCACAACAAATATTGACTTTTGGTTCTTCTAATCATCTAATGCCTGACGGTTTATTCGTACATTTTATCTTTCAGATTTTTCCACAAATAAAAATCACATGGTGTTAGACCGAGGCTTCGAGCGGGCCACAAACCTTCACTTATGAGTCTGACTTCAAACATTGCTGTTAACAGAATTAGCTACTGTGTGGGGTACTGACGAATCTTGCACTTAGCACATAAATGCGTGCGCTTTCTTTGATAACTGTTCAACCATCCCGAAACAGGAAGCAACCTGAAACAGAGACAGAAAGAAGACAGAAAACATTTGTCTGTCACTAGGAAGGAGGCAGGAAATACTTGCCTGTCATCAGTCAGCACTCGGCCCACAGAGTACACTCAGAGACAGAAAGGAAACAGGAAACATTTATCTGTCAATTAGTCAACACTCAGTCCACTTACCAGCTGGTGATCGCTGAGTTGACCGCAACCGGTCACTATGAGAACACTGCAGCCGGCAGCGTTTTAATTTGAAAACATGCTCTTCGTTCGTTCGTTTGTTTGTTTGTTTGTTTGTTTGTTTGTTTGTTTGTTTGTTGACGAAGCGGAAATTAACTGCCTATCAGTACTATGCGCATTGCCATATTTATACCGTGTAACCGATGTCTTAGGCGGGGAAAGCGGTCAATATCCAGAGATACGAGGGTTGTAAATAAAATAGTGACAACGTAGTTCAAACACTGCAGGAGATCGGGCATGCGCAAATAGGATATGGGAGCGGTCAGGTGGCGCTGATGTCGATGTGCAATGTGCATTTGGCGGGTATCCATTGGGAATGTTGTTGCTGTGTGGCGTTGAAGTGAAGAGTGTCGGTTTCACCGCCGTTTTCAAAAGGTAATCAGCGTTCGTAGATTCAAATCGAGGTTGCCCGTGGGAAAAGTGCATCCATCGAGGATTACGCGAAGTCTGTGGCGAGAATGCAGTTCCGTAATAGGATGATTGCACGATGGCTCAAGGCGTTTCGTGCGGTGGCATTGGGAGGTCCTTGTGACTTCGACCTGTTTCCGAAGTTGAAAAAACCCCTCCGAGGCCGCCGATTTCCTGACGTGGCATCTGTACTCTGCGCAGTAGGGCGCTCCGTCGCTGTCATCAGCGGAGAACACCTTGCAACGGTCGCCAACGGCTTCCCGGCTGACTACATCGAAGGAATGTGATGCAATTGTACTTGTTAGTTCATTAAATGTATGTATGATGATGCCACAAACTTTCATAAGTATTATTTATGGTACTGCTAAGTTGGAAAAGCCTGCCGTTATGAAAATATAGGAGCTACTATTGAAGGAAGGAACACGCTGGTGATATACAGTAATTTGAATTGCACATTATACAAACCTTACTGGAATAGGCGGATCCTGATAAACATTGACTAGATCGGACATCAAACTGAATACGTCAAGAATGCGTAGTCTCTCCTGGATCTCGGTTACGTCTCAAAACGCTATAGTTATTAACAAATAGTATCAAAACTCATGACTACAAACTGGTAGCTAAAGTAAACATTCTAATTTGTCTCAAAATTCACGAATCCGAACAGCAGGTGCTTGCGATGACTGCAGGAGGGATGAGGTGCGCGGTGACTCACGCTTCCCTTCAACCCATGTTTTTCCACTGACTTACGGCAGTCACCCAGGTAGCAGATTACCTTATCACTTGTTTATCTAGTATTTTCTTAAATAATTTAAGAGCCCCTGCAGCCCCTTTTTAGTCGCTTCTTACGACAGGCAGGGGATACTGTGAATGTTATTCTGCCACCCCAACCCACAGGGGAAAAATAATGGTTAGTGAATGAAAGCAGTCCGCCTCTATGGTGTAGTGGTTAGTGTGATTAGCTGCCACCCCCAGACACCCGGGTTCGATTCCCAGCTCTGCCACGAAATTTGAAAAGTGGTACGAGGGCTGGAACGGGGTCCACACAGCCTCGGGAGGTCAACTGAGTAGAGGAGGGTTCGATTCCCTCCTCAGCCATCCTGGAAGTGGTTTTCCGTGGTCTCCCACTTCCCCTCCAAGCAAATGCCGGGATGGTACCTAACTTAAGGCCACGGCCGCTTCCTTCCCTCTTCTTTGTCTATCCCTTCCAAACTTCCCATCCCCCACAAGGCCCCTGTTCAGCATAGGAGGTGAGGCCGTCTGGGCGAGGTACTGGTCATCCTCCCCAGTTGTATCCCCAGACCCAATGTCTCACGCTCCAGGACACTGCCCTTGAGGCGGTAGAGGTGGGATCCCTCGCTGAGTCCGAGGGAAAAACCGACCCTGGAGGGTAAACAGATTACGAATGAACAAACGAACGAAGGAATGAAAGCAACCGAGGCGTATTATTATCGTTGTGTTAAAAATATTTTGCAGTTGTCTTAAAGCTAATGTAATGTATATTTTCCCTTTCACATAAATTTATAATAATGACGCGTGGCCTCCGGAGAGGTCTGGTGCGGGTCTTTAGAGTTGATGCCGTATAACGATGGCCTAGATTGAATACCTCGTATCTCAAAAAGTTCTTCCTATCCATTATTTCCCTTAAGACTGGTCACGCCTCCCAGCCACACATGAATATGCAGTCCATCAGAACAATGTTCATTGGGTTTATCTTCCTATGCTGATGCATAAAGAATAATGAACCTTATAAAATTAGACTGTAGGAGTCAGTAAATACGTCACGCAGACATACTTTCCTATAGTACGGTACGATAAGGTTCATTTTCCTTCACACGTCGGCATAGGAATAAAGAACACAACGAACATTGTTCTCATGGACTGCGTATTCATTTGTGGCTGGGAGGCGTAACCAGTCTTAGGGAAGTAATAGATAGGAAGAACTTTGTGAGATACGAGGTTTTCATTCTAGGCCATCGATAAGTGACCTGCACGTCTGTGAGGTGAGGCCTTACCTAAGATGAAGTCTAATGTTGAAGACGGTACGAACACCCAGTCCCCGAGCCATAGGAATTAACTAATGAAAGTTAAAATCTCCGACCCTACCGGAAACCGATCCCTGCACGTCTGTGAGGTGAGGCCTTACCTAACATGAAGTCTAATGTTGAAGACGGCACGAACACCCAGTCCCCGAGCCATAGGAATTAACTAATGAAAGTTAAAATCTCCGACCCTACCGGAAACCGAACCCAGGACCCTCCTGGACTCTTTGGAGCAAAGGCCAGCATGCTAACCATTTATGCATGCATCCGGACGACATAAAATTAAAGTAGGTATATTACTCGCTGCTAGTTAAAAGAAACTGTCACTTGGTAGTACTGGGGCTTCGTTCCACTATGCGGCCACAAGGCGGCATTTACTTCAATAAGGAGTCTGGATCCATAGCTAAATAGTTAGCGTGCTGGCATTAGGTCACAGGGGTCCCGGGTTCGATTCCCGGCAGGGTGGGGAATTTTAATGATTGGTTAATTTCGCTGGTGCAGAGCTGGGTGTATGTGTCGTCTTCATCATCATGTTATCCTCATCACGACGCGCAGGTCGCCTACCGGGGTCAAATAAAAAGACCTGCATTTGGCGAGCCGAACATATCCTCCGACACTTCCAGCACTAAAAGCCGCACGCCATTTCATATCATTTTACTTCTATAAGGAATGTTATTTAGAGATATTTGAGATCAAGACAGTTAATTTACTCATTTATTCTCAACATTTGGAGATTACTTTGGAAAAAGGCGTATTTTTTTTTTTTTTTTTTTTTTTTGTAAGCGTCCATCTATTCGCCTATTTCAATCAATTATCTACCCGGCACACTTAAACCGAAAATGTATTCGGGACGCATCCAATTATTCTGCGCGTTATAACTGAATGATATTTGAAACTCATTCGATTATTTTATTTTATTATTCATTCGATTATTTCAATAATCGGATGGAAGTTATTCGATTATTAAGAGTATTCTATCATACCATCACTAATAAGGTGGACATTTGACATTCAAAGAAGAATTGGCCCTGTTCTTGAGTTGTGAGACTGGCCCTGTTCTTGAGTTGTGAGACTGGCCCAGGTAGAGAAACTTTCTCTTTTACTAATCCTCTTCCTGGAATTCGTGAGTTTTGAGACTCGTGGGTTTTGAGACCCGTGAGACTTGAGACGACACGTGGATCTCACAGCAAGTGAAACACCTGAATCACTGACGGCTTCCAAGCTCAGAAGGGCATTGTCCACTTACTGTACTTTTGCTAAGCTACAATTGTTTGGCTCTTTCTGTCTAACACCCACTATCAACAACTATTCTTTTCCTACTAAGCAGTTTAATGGTTTTTTTTAAGGCTACTAGGTCTGAGCTTTCTTCCACCCTCTATGGCCTCTATTTGCCTAGGTCTCTCTATCTTCCCTTACTTCTTCTTCTTCTTCTTCTTCTTCTTCTTCTAGACATGACTCCCTGAAAGCAACTCGCCACCAACATCAAAGTTGTGCAAGCCATTCGATGTCTAAGATATTGAGATAAAAATCATAATTCTCCCATAGTTTACAGCTCAACATATGAAGATGACGAAGTAATCTTTCGAGAGTACTTTAGATATTGTAAAAACAAAACAAGGATTACGAAAGTTTAAATACTTTTTTTTTTTTTTTTTGCTAGTTGCTTTACGTCGCGCCGACACAGATAGGTCTTATGGCGACGATGGGACAGGAAAGGCCTAGGAATGGGAAGGAATGGGAAGGAAGCGGCCATGGCCTTAATTAAGGTACAGCCCCAGAATTTGCCTGATGTGAAAATGGGAAACCACGGAAAACCATCCTCAGGGCTGCCGACAGTGGGGTTCGAATCTACTGTCTCCCGAATACTGGATACTGGCCACACTTAAGCGACTGCAGCTATCGAGCTCGGTAGAAATGAAAAATCACTGTCTTATTCTTTGTACTGTAAACTCTGGGAAAGAGCACTCTAACTCGCCTTTGTAATTTAAGTGGCTGCATGACAGAAATATAATGAGCACCGCTCAGTGATAAGGGTTAGAATACTGGCGCTTTAACTAAACCGAGTGTGGTTATCTCCAGTCATTTCACTCTTAATTTAGGCAAAACTTCAGATTCTTTAGATGATTTTAAATCGGTAGAAATTTACTTCGTCCGTCTCTGTGGTGTAGTGGTTAGTGGTTAGTGGAAGCCCGGATTCGATTCGCGGCTCTGCCACGAAATTTGAAAAGTGGTACTCAGCATCGGGAGGTCAACTGAGTAGAGGGGAATTCGATTCCCACCTCAGCCATCCTCGAAATGGTTTTCCGTGGTTTCCCACTTCTCCTGCAGGTAAATGCCGGGATGGTACATAAGGCCACGGCCGATTCCTTCCCTCTTCCTTCCAATCTGAGCATAGCAGGTGAGATCAACTGAGCGAGGTACTGGCTCTACAACCCAGTTGTATCCCCGACCCAAAAGTATTACGCTCCAGGACACTGCCCTTGAGGCGGTGGAGGTGGGATCCATTGCTTATTCTGACGGTATGCGGATTAAGAAAGGAAGGAAGGAAGAAAGAAAGAAAGAAAGAAATTCACCTTCATATCATGTCTAAATAAATAAAAATTAATTACACTTATGCATATCCGGAAATGGCACAGCTCTTCTGATGCACAAAAGTACGGGGAGACGCATTATCAACGAAATTCTAAACCTTTAATATGATTGGGCGAGAGCAGGAATCACTTTTAATCGTCCCGAACAACCCTTCTAGTCTAAGGTGCCCAAACTGGGAGTGGGGGCCGTGGGTACAAATGGACACATACAATATAAGCAGAAGAAAAAGGAAACATGTGTCTTAATGTAGGGAGGGTTTTTATTTTATACTCTGTTTTCCGTCGCATTGACGCAGACAGGCCTTGTAGAACGACGGGATAGGAGAGGGAAAGAACCACTGATCTCTATAGAGATAGAGATAGAGATCTATAGAGATAGGTATAGAGATCAGTGGAAAGACCGACCGTGGCTTTAGTTAAGATACACCCCCCAGCATTTGCCTGGCGTGAAAATGGGAAACCACGTTTAACCATCTTCAGGGCCGCCGACAGTGGTCTTCGAACCCACCACCTCCAGAATACAATCTAATACCTACGTGACTCAAACCGTGCGGCCAATTGCTCGGTAGAGATAAATACTTAAGTCGTTCCGGCGTGGTAGTTCCACAAACATCCACATTTTCACATTTATTATTATATTCGTAGTGAACGTAAAAAGTTATGTAACAACATTAATAAAACGATGTCGTTGAACTTAAATAATAATAATAATAATAATAATAATAATAATAATAATAATAATAATAATAATAATAATAATAATAATAATAATAATAATAATGTTCGCCTCTGTGGTGTAGTGGTTAGCGTGATTAGCTACCACTCTCGGAGGCCCTGGTTCGATTCCCGGCTCTGCCACGAATTTGAAAAGTGGTACGAAAGCTGGAACGGGGTCCGCTCAGCCTCGGGAGGTCAACTGAGTAGAGACGGGTTCGATTCCCACCTCAGGCATCCTAGGAGTGGTTTTCCGTGGTTTCTCACTTCTCCTCCAGGCAAATGCCGGGATGGTACCTAACTTAAGGCCACGGCCGCTTACTTCCCTCTTCCTTGCCTGTCCTTTCCAATCTTTCCATCCCTCCATAAGGCCCCTGTTCAGCATAGCAAGTGAGGCCGCCTGGGCGAGGTACTGGTCATCCTTCCCAGTTGTATTCCAAACCCAAAGTCTCACGCTACAGGACACTGCCCTTGAGGGGATAGAGGTGAGATCCCTCGCTGAATCCGAGGGGAAAACCGACCCCGGAGGATAAACAGATAAATAAATAAATAAATAAATAAATAAATAAATAAATAAATAAATAAATAAATAAATAAATAAATAAATAAATAAATAATAATATTATTTGCTTTCCGTCCCACTAATTACTTTTGCGAATTTCGGAGATACCGAGGTGCCGGAATTTAGCCCCGCAGCGTCCGAGAAAATTCCTTGGTATTTAATATTTTTGGTTAAGTGTTTCTCTAATAGGGAGTGAATTAAAGCCGGATTTCACACACACTTGGTATTTATAATTTTATTCCAAGCATCCGAAGCTAACTATGAAAGTGAAAATCAATTAATATTGGTAAGTTTTTTTTTTTGCGGGTGGTGTTGTTCTGTATAGAGTAATAAATAAGTTACAAGATTGTGAGCAACTGCAACGTGACCTCGATAATGTAGTGAGATGGACAGCAGGCAATGGTACGTTGATAAACAGGGTTAAAAGTCAGGTTGTGAGTTTCACAAATAGAAAAAGTCCTCTCTGTTTTAATTACTGCATTGATTGGGTGAAAGTTCCTTTGGGGATCATTGTAAGTATCTAGGTGTTAATATAAAGAAAGATCTTTATTGGGGTAATCACATAAATGGGATTGTAAATAAAGGGTAAAGATCTCTGCACGTGGTTATAAGGGTGTTTAGGGGTTGTAGTAAGGATGTAAAGGAGAGGGCATATAATTCTCTGGTAAGACCCCAACTAGAGTATGGTTCCAGTGTATGGAACCCTCACCAGGATTACTTGATTCAAGAACTGGAAAAAATCCAAAGAAAATAAGCTCGATTTGTTCTGGGTGATTACCGACAAAAGAGTAGTATTACAAAAATGTTGCAGAGTTTGGGCTGGGAAGACTTGGGAGAAAGAAGACGAGCTGTTCGACTAAGTGGTATGTTCCGAGCTGTCAGCGGAGAGATGGCGTGGAATGACATTAGTAGACGAATAAGTTTGAGTGGCGTCTTTAAAAGTAGGAAAGATCACAATATGAAAATAAGGTTGGAATTCAAGAGGGCAAACTGGGGCAAATATTCATTTATAGGAAGGGGAGTTAGGGATTGGAATAACTTACCAAGGGCGATGTTCAATAAATTTCCAATTTCTTTGAAATCATTTAAGAAAAGGCTAGAAAAACAACAGATAGGGAATCTGCCATCTGGGCGACTGCCCTAATGCAGATCAGTATTGATTGATTTGATTGATTGAATTCATAATGAAATTAATATTTAGGATTTTTTTATACCTCATTCACACCCAGAAGAGCAGTGCTGATGGCCATATCATAATATTGTAAGTCAATGAAAAACAGATTAAACAACAAAACTTCATATGATGGATAGGATGAGCGGTACTCCGTGTATGCCAGCAGTTGCACACTCCCGCGCAGCGTACTGCGTTGGTATTTCAGTAAGGAGCTCGCCGTCTCTGGACTCGACGCTCGGCTTAGCAGATTAATATTAATAATGGTAGGGGGATTATCTTGAAAGCCTTAAAATTTACAGCTCAAAATACTGAAAATAATGTCTGAAGATATTGCATATAACTCACACACAATCGAAAAATGTATTTTATTTAATTTTAACGTATTGCATGCTACATAATTTTTGACGTCCCTGCGGTGTAGGGGTACCGTACCTGCCTCTTGTTCGGAGGCCCCGGGTTCGATTCCCGGCCAGGTTAGAATTTTTTACCTGGATATCAGGGCTGGTTCGTGGCCCACTCTGCCTACGTGATTACAATTAATGAGCTACCTGACGGCGAGAAAGAGGTAGCGGTCTAGAAAGCGAAGAATTACGACCGAGAGGATTCGTCGTGCTGACCACATGACACCTCGTAATCTGCAGGCCTTCGGGCTGAGCAGTGATCGCTTGGTAGGCCATGGCCCTTCGGGGCTGTTACGTCATGGAGAAAAAGGGATTGTTGTCCTAGTTACAGCAGCAATTCGTTTGATAAAAAATAATAATTACAACTTAATATTACTTAGCCTATTGTAAATACAGGACATCTTGATTCAACCACAAGTAAATTTATTAAAACAATAATAGGTTTACCATAATGTGTAGCAAATAGTGGTGTAAGATTACTGTGTACAAATATTAGTATATGTGTGGATATAATTTTTATAAAACATTGGTTTAGACTAAAAAGAGGTGGAGGAGGAGAAATTCTAGATATATCTTAACGATACCATGTGAGACACCAGGACGGATACTGGCTGCGTAATTTAAATCAATTACTCGAAGGAATTGTAATGGGGAAGTAGTGGGAAAGGAAAATCTATAGGAAAGTGGCATAGAGAGTATCAGATATAGTAATGCAAATGCTAAGAGCTGAGGGTAATTAAAGTCGTGTCTTAATCCCGATGTAGTGCAGCTCTTTTCAGGCACAATCCCATTGGAGGTGAGCTGCATGTACCAATTTAACCATATACCAGCCCTTCTCGCAGTACCGGGAATCGAACACGGGCCTGCAAGGACGGCAGCTAATAACACTAAACGATACTCTACGGAGGCGGACATTAGAAAGATAATATGCATATTATACTATTGGCCACCGAGCTCGATAGCTGCGGCCGCCAGTATCCAGTAATCGGTAGCCCTGAAGATGGTTTTCTGTGGTTTCCCAGTTTCACACCAGGCAAATGCCGGGGCTGTACCTTAATTAAGGCCACGGCCGCTTCCTTCCCATTCCTAGGCGTTTCCTATCCCATCGTCGCCATAAGACACGTCTGTGTCGGTACGACGTAAAGTAAAAAAAAAAAGAGAATACTATTGGCCAAACCGCTTATCAAGAGATCGTTGGCTAATATGCTGTCAATATCAATCAGTGGCCTAAGGGCCTCCATAAACCAAGAGTTACCGTGTGTTTCTACACTTTGATAAATGAAGGGTAATAATAATAATAATAATAATAATAATAATAATAATAATAATAATAATAATAATAATAATAATAATAATAATACGGTCATATACGACGGATGATCGACTCTCGATGGACGAAATGTATCTTCAGTATATTTGACTCAAAACCAAACACGGCAATGCCATGGTACGTTAATGTCAAGAAAGATCTTAAAGAACTGGGCCTACAAGCAGAAGATGCACAAGACCGAAATCTTTTCAGAGCAGCCATCAAGACTTTTGGGACTTTCCGGGACGGAAAACGGGCTACTGGTGCTAAATGGACAGAAGAACGTCGTGCTAAACACAGTGAGCTAATGAAGACGATGTGGATCAAGCGAAAAATGAACAAATGCTAGAATGTAAAGTGAGGCTTATCGTAGTCCCTAGTTGGCCGATTAGCGAAGTTGATTGAATGAATAATAATTGTACCGGGAGGTACACCTCAACGCCGTGCATTCAAAATTAGTACCTAAATGAACTCCTCTATTGGTAAAACAGTGAAACTGAAACTACACCAACTTGGAACTTTAATCAGAAGATGTCATCACTAAAATATTGAGTAATTTTGTTATTGTGAAGTTTCCTAAACTGACTGAATTTCTCCTAGTTTTGTTTGCTATACATCAAGAAGTTTGGACATTTCTCCACAGGTGACACTACCAAAAAATATGATCATGCACCCTGGTGCAAAGTGAAAGAACTTATAATTTAAAGAAGTATTGTATTTCTAGGTTTTTGTAACTGATTGATGTTCATTTACTTTTGGTTGGCAATATTTCCTTTTCCTTTCCGCCAGTTTTGGCCAATGAAAAACTTCTGTAATTAATTTTCAACCTATCACAGGCTTCTTGTTCGATTCTGAGTGTTACTTTTGAACTCAACCAATTAAATTGAGAGGATGTGGCTGGTATAGTCTAGAATGATCTCGAACCTTCCCTGAGGGTTTATAAACTGCGGCTTTCCACGTTTCTTGGCCAATTGATCGTCGTCTATCTGAGTGTGTGTGTGTTAAGCAGGAGGCGGGAGGCCTCTTTTGTCGGCAGCAGAACATCTATAAGGTAATGGCCACATAACTTCATTCTTTCTTGCTACCTCCGCAGTTTAATCCAAGGGAAAGGTCCGAATCTTTAGTTATGTAACAAACTTTCTAAAAGGTAAATCTTCTTCCGGCTAATGTAAAAATTTCATAAGATCTTTAACTGTAAATCGGGGATAGAGAGTGATGTACCCTCTCGAGATCCCCTTCATCTTGGTTTGAGGTGACTACGTTTTGTAACAGTTTATCCTTCTGTAATGTGTTAAAGTAATTTCTATACCAGTCACCTCAGTAGTTTGGGAATAGCCCCTGTTTAATCGGCCTAGAGTTCTTTAGGTTTTTTCAGGGTTCATTATTTGGAGCGCAGTGTTCGCCTCCATTCAGTTTGTGTTTCGGGCCGTTTTCTTAAGCTGTTCCTTTCACAAAGGCCCTGTAGTTTGGGTATTAGATACCCCTGTAGGGGCCTATTACATTCTTTCAATTTGTAAGTTGTTATAATTTTCCGATATTGCCTTGAAGAGGCTAGAAGATACTGAGAGCCTGTCCACTCTTTTTCAAAGTTTTGGTAAGATTAATGAATGCCTCTGGGAGGCTTGAGATTGTGATTTAGGGAGCAAGTGCTCTTGAATTAGGGGATTTCTGCCCTTAACTAAGTAATACCACTTCCATTTTAAAAATTGTAAAACTAGGGGCTTGTTAAGCTTCTGAATCATGGATTTTTTCTAATCTGGTTACAAGATTGGCATTGTAGCTGATATGTTTTTATGTTCACCAAGTGAAAATTGTTAAGTTGTTGTTTTCTGAAAAAATATAACCTTCAGTTCAAGTTTTAAATTGATTTTGATATTGTAGATAGACCCATTCACCCCGGCACCTTCTTTAACCTCTTTCTGCTCCACGGGTATCCCCGTAATAATAATAATAATAATAATAATAATAATAATAATAATAATAACCCGTCAATCATTAAATTCAAAATTAAACCAATAAGTAGAAAAAAGAATCAATATCAACCTAAAATGTTTGACGTACAAAAACTAGCCAAAGAAAGTAGTTTCAAAATACTCTTGGAAAAAGAAGGACCCCTGAAACATGGGTACAACTTCGAAAGGACATTTTACAGACATCAGACGAAACTATTGTTCTTAAAAAGAAAAGAAAACTTGCTTGGTGGAATGATGAATGTGATCGATTCTAAAAAGACAACGAGCTTGGAACATACGGAATGCAAACAAGCAGATTCATAGAAGCCAGGAAGCTTGCATCAAAAGGCCTCAAAAAGATCAAAATACAACATATGAAAGACCAACTAACAGCAATGGAATTGGCCTTCAAACAGAACAACTCAAGACTTTTACAAAGCATTTAAAAACAACGTAAGGAAATACACACCACTGAGTTTACATTTCAAAAATGCAAAAAACACAGAAAATTGTAGGATACTTGCAGAATACTTCGAAGAACTATATAACAGCGATCCAACAGAAGAGAAATTTAATTTTTAGAATACAACAACAATACAACCAGACCAGGGACGGTGCGTGGTGTTGTTGCGCAACTCCCAATAATTTTACACTTCATTTATCGTCTTTTACTCTATGGTTTTAGTTTAATAAACCGAACATATATTCGAAAACGTGTTAAAATTAACCATCGTGATCGTTCGCTGCACCGATGCTTCGTAACGGATCAATAAACGCTGCTGGCTTCGAATCAAACTCGGGGGGTTTGCTTTCCTACGGCAACTCCCTAGCGGACAGCGAGGCGCAATGTACCTCAGCAGGGACGAGCCTGCGTAGCATCAGGTAGCACGCTCGCCGGTATCAGTCTCTGGGAGTTGCACGAGAATAGCAAGTTCCCTGTCGAGAAACAGTTCCAAATGTTCCCGTTAGATTGCTCTACTCTGCGGAGATTACATCATTCCCACTTCCTCTCCTCTCGCAAAGGTACTTCATTTCAATTCTTTTTAATTTACAAATTTCATTTACGTTGCACCGATTCAGATAGGTCTTATGGCGACGATGGGATACAAAAGGGCTAGGAGTTGGAAGGAAGCGACCGTGGCTTTATTAAGGCACAGCCAGCATTTGCCTGGTGTGAAAATGGGAAAGCGCGGAAAACTATCTTCACGGCTTCCAACAGTGGTGTTCGAACCCACTGTCCCCCGAATGCAACCTCATAGCTACGCGACGCTAACCACGCGACCAACTTGCTGGGTAATTTCTTTCCCACGCCATATCAGACAACCCACAATATTACCAACAGCTTGCTTCACTGAAAAACAGGAGGGCAAATTTTTAATCCAAGTTAGGCAAAAGTAACTGTGCCAGGCTAAGTGGCTCACACGGTTGAGGCGCTGGCCTTCTGACCCCAACGTGGCAGGTTCGATCCTGACTCAGTCCGGTGGTATTTGAAGGTGGTACGTCAGCCTCGTGTCAGTAGATTTAATAGCATGTAAAGGAACTCCTGCGGGACTAAATTCCGGCACCTCGGCATCTCCGACAACCGTAAACATGTCGTTAGTGGGACGTAAAGCCAAAAACATTATTAATGAGAGTAACTGTAGTTACAGTCTATAATTAGCCTCTTACTTCCTGGGTTGAAATTGCCAGATATATTTCAGTTTTAGTAGGAGTGTAGTTCATTACTTAACGATAATACAGTCTCTCGTTATTTCTGTAAGCTATAAAAATGTGACACTGACAATTTTGGTGCGACACCCAGCTTTAGATACCAGCAGCCGCCACTGAACCAGACTCAAAACCACCAACAAAAAAGGATATCAAAGAAATCATAGGGGAATTTAAAAATAATAAAGCACCTGGGGATGATAATATAGTTGCTGAATTGTGGAAATACTCTAGTGACAATATGATACAATGTTCAACAGAAATCATCGAAGAAATCTGGACAACAGATACTTTACCAGCGGGATGGACATCAACATTAATACATCCACTACACAAAAAAGGTGAATAAATCAGACCCTAACGACTGTAGGGAAATTTTCCTGTTACTAACTACATATAATATTTTGTCCAAGGCACTCTTAAAAAGAGCTGAAGAAATACTAGACCCTCAATTAGGAGAGTATCAAGTAGGATTTAGAAAGGGAAGGTCCTGTTCAGAACAAAATTTAAATCGAAAGAACATAATAGCTATGAGGAAGATCAGAAACTCTAAATTTGTAATCACTTTTGTAGACTTTAAAGGCCTATGATTCAATTTATAGAAATACACTACTTGATATTTTAAAGGAATTTGGACTTGATAATAAAACCATTGAAATAATTAAAGCAACATTAACAAACACAACATCCAAAGTAAAATTTTTGGGAGAACTCTCAAAACCATTTGAATAAGATCAGTGTACGACAGGAAGATGGTTTGTCACCTCTACCCTTCAATTGTGCATTAGAGAAGGTAGTTTGATAATGGAGTAAAGCCATCAATACTAAAGTTGTTCAACTAGGAAGAAATCCAATTAAAATCATTATAGATTGTTTAGCTTTCGTAGATGACATGGCGCTAATTACAGACTCATTAGATAATGCTCGAGAACAAATACGAGAATTACAGAAGCAAGCGGCCAAAATAGGATTGCAAATATCATTTGGAAAAACAAAGTTCATGACAAACATCATTAATGCCTCTCAAAATATCACAATTAACAATAACATAATATCTCGGACAGATGGCTTTAAATACCGGGGGGAATGGATAACAAACAACACAAGAGAAAAGGTAGCTATTGATATAAGAGTAAACACAATGGAAAGGATGTTTCATATGACAAAAAAATATATACAATAAGAAATCTCTATCCTGGAGCTTGAAATTAAGACATTATCAAACAGTGGCCCGGCCCGATATTTTATATGCAGCAGAAACCCTTAAACTTACAAGAATTGGGGATCTTTCAAAATTAGAAACAGTTGAAAGAAGAATTTTGAGAAAAATACTGGGGCCTATAAAAAACAACAGTGCTGAATTTAGATTACGATCAAACAGAGAGCTGTATTTAAAAGTTGGAAAACTGACAACTGTAATGTGGAAAAGAAGACTGCAGTTTTTTAGACATATTTATAGAATGAATGACAATAGACTAATTAAACAAATCTTCATCTTATTGAACAGTTACAAATCCAAGTCAACGTGGTTTATTGAAATTGAAAAGGATATGAAAAACGCTGGAATTGAAATACATACGACAGAAAACAGAACACGTTTCAGAGAAGTAACACGAAAGGCAGGATTTCAGGTGAGAAAGAAATTAACAACTGGAAGAAAATACTCAAGAGGAAAAGGAACAACATTCTCAGAAAATGAAGGAAGTTTGGAAACGAAGAAAGTTAAATCCAAAGAAAAGTAGCCAAAGTTCATTTATCGTACTCTCAAAAAGGGTTATTCGAATAATAATAATAATAATAATAATAATAATAATAATAATAATAATAATACCGGGCGAGTTGACCGTGCGCGTAGAGGCGCAGCGGCTGTGAGCTTGCATCCGGAAGATAGTAGGTTCGAATCCCACTATCGGCAGCCCTGAAGACGGTTTTCCGTGGTTTCCCATTTTCACACCAGGCAAATGGTGGAGCTGTACCTTAATTAAGGCCACGGCCGCTTCCTTCCAAATCCTAGGCCTTTCCTATCCCATCGTCGCCATAAGACCTATCTGTGTCGGTGCGACGTAAAGCCCCTAGCAAAAATAATATTGATAATAATAATAATAATAATAATAATAATAATAATCTGCTGTCCGCCTCCACGGTGTAGTGATTAGTGTGATTAGCTGCCACCCCCAGAGGCCCGGATTCGATTCCCAGCTCTACCACGAAATTTGAAAAATGGTACGAGGGCTGGAACGGGTTTCACTCAGCCTCTGGAGGTCAACTGAGTAGAAGTGGGTTCGATTTCCACCTCAGCCATCCTCGAAGTGGATTTCCATGGTTTCCCACTTTTCCTCCAGGCAAATGCCGGGATGGTTCGCAACTTAAGGTTACGGCAGCTTCCTTCCCTTTTTCTTGTCTATCCCTTCCGATCTTCCCATGCCCCTCCAAAGCCCCTGTTCAGCATGGCAGGTGAGGCCGCCTGGGTGAGTTACTGGTCCTTCTCCCAAGTTGTATCCCTCCGACCTAAAGTCTCTCGCTCCAGGACACTGCCCTCGAGGCGGTAGAGGTGTGATCCCTCGCCGAGTCCGAAGGAAAACACAAACCCTGGAGGGTAAACGGATTAAGAAAGAAAGAAACAAAGAAAAGAAAGAATAATTTGTTTTGTGTTACGGGTCAAAACATGTTAAGGTAGTTCTCTACTATATATAATCCTTTAGTTAAGAAAGAGACCCTCAACAGCTTTACCATAAGACGCAGTATTATACAAGTTTTATGTTTTACTACTACTGCGGTGTTACCCGTGGAGTAGAGGGGAAGAAATGGCAGGGCCGAGGCACTGGACAAAACCACACCAAGAAAATGTAAATTTAGAATGTATTTTCAAAATTACATTTTCATTTTCTATGCTCTTTTCAAAACCACATTAACAATTTAACAATATTAGAATGTAGAATATAAAAAGGATTTTTATAACACCATAACCTTTAACAGGAGAGAGAAAGCCCCGATTTTATAGCACACAACGTTTAAGTCAATAATAGAATTGGTAAGTGAATGAAACTTGAGTCCAGAGCCTCAATTAACAAGGTTACCCTTTTACAGGGCTAATTTCGCCTTTATTTATCCGTGTCCGAAATCACTACAATATATTTACAACTACTCTATATACACTTTGTTTTTCCAGTATTGAACTGTCGAGATGGCACATTCATTGGCTTCCACCAAATCCTTCATACTACATGGTTTAGGCAGATTTCTACAGAAGGTGTCCATGCTCTTGCTTTTCACCACACTCACACAAATCTTGATCACCATACCCCCACCTTTTCAGGTTGGTTTCAAAACGTGTCACTCCAGATCTTAATCTGTTAAGTGTCTTCCAATGTCCATACTGAAGATGATGTCCTGCAGCTGGCTTCTCTTTTACGTCCCATAATCCTACAGGCGACTTCCTTCTCCAGAGTTCCTTTTGCCGAGATTTGGCTGTTGATGGGATTGACGTTGTTGTTTGTGGAAGCTCTTCCTCGATTTCAATCTTGATGGGTGGGCGTGAAGTCCAAACATTGGATGTCTTGGATCTGTTTCTTGCTTCTTCTTCTCAATCTCTGCTACAACTTGTCTCCTAACATCTGGAGGTGCTACCCCCATAATTGGAAAGATCTTATTAACAGGAGTTGGTCGTAAGCAGCCTGTAACAATGCGACCTGTCTCATGGAGGGCAACATCCACTTGATTTGTATGAGCGGAATTCCTCCAGACTGGAGCAGCATACTCTGCAGCAGAGAAACACAGGGCAAGGGCAGATGTACGGAAATTTCACCTTCAACATTGTTTAAATATAGATAAAGAAGCTAGAGTTTCCGAAACAAGTTACAATAAGAGGAGAATCAAACCCTCGGTTTCAGATGATTACATAGCGGGGGGGGGGACTTAAACCCTGAACTACATTTTCAATTATCCGTGGCCGGACGGGCCAAGAATTTATACCAGGTACTTCTAATTACACTTAAGAGCTCACTAACTCTTATATCAAGTGACACTCGCTGTCGTTACTAAATAGGAGAGCCACACACAAAATAGGTATCGAAGGATGCAGAAAAACAGGAGTCGGAGCTCATACTAGACAGCCAAGAAAAGAGAAACCAAAAGGCTAATCGAAAGGCCGAGAAAACAATCCACAGTTCCAGCCCTTCTGGCAAGGAACTCAAAGTTGAAAGCATCCTTGGGATATGAACTACGAATTTTAGGTAAATAAAATACACTGACTGACAGAGCAAATGCAACACCAAGAAGGAGTGGTTCGAAAGGGATGAAAGTTGGGGAAAAAACAGAGACGGCACGGACGAATAATTGATGTTTATTTCAAACCGATATGCAGGTTACACAATGCGCACGGCATCGACTCAGTAGGATGTAGGACCACCGCGAGCGGCGATGCACGCAGAAACACGTCGAGGTACATAGTCAATAAGAGTGCGGATGGTGTCCTGAGGGATGGTTCTCCATTCTCTGTCAACCATTTGCCACAGTTGGTCGTCCGTACGAGGCTGGGGCAGAGTTTGCAAACGGCGTCCAATGAGATCCCACACGTGTTCGATTGGTGAGAGATCGGGAGAGTACGCTGGCCACGGAAGCATCTGTACACCTCGTAGAGCCTGTTGGGAGATGCGAGCAGTGTGTGGACGGGCATTATCCTGCTGAAACAGAGCATTGGGCAGCCCCTGAAGGTACGGGAGTGCCACCGGCCGCAGCACATGCTGCACGTAGCGGTGGGCATTTAACGTGCCTTGAATACGCACTAGAGGTGACGTAGAATCATACGCAATAGCGCCCCAAACCATGATGCCGCGTTGTCTAGCGGTAGGGCGCTCCACAGTTACTGCCGGATTTGACCTCTCTCCACGCCGACGCCACATTCGTCTGCGGTGACTATCACTGACAGAACAGAAGCGTGACTCATCGGAGAACACGACGTTCCGCCATTCCCTCATCCAAGTCGCTCTAGCCCGGCACCATGCCAGGCGTGCACGTCTATGCTGTGGAGTCAATGGTAGTCTTCTGAGCGGACGCCGGGAGTGCAGGCCTCCTTCAACCAATCGACGGGAAATTGTTCTGGTCGATATTGGAACAGCCAGGGTGTCTTGCACATGCTGAAGAATGGCGGTTGACGTGACGTGCGGGGCTGCCACCGCTTGGCGGCGGATGCGCCGATCCTCGCGTGCTGACGTCACTCGGGCTGCGCCTGGACCCCTCGCACGTGCCACATGTCCCTGCGCTAACCATCTTCGCCACAGGCGCTGCACCGTGGACACATCCCTATGGGTATCGGCTGCGATTTGACGAAGCGACCAACCTGCCCTTCTCAGCCCGATCACCATACCCCTCGTAAAGTCGTCTGTCTGCTGGAAATGCCTCCGTTGACGGCGGCCTGGCATTCTTAGCTATACACGTGTCCTGTGGCACACGACAACACGTTCTACAATGACTGTCGGCTGAGAAATCACGGTACGAAGTGGGCCATTCGCCAACGCCGTGTCCCATTTATCGTTCGCTACGTGCGCAGCACAGCGGCGCATTTAACATCATGAGCATACCTCAGTGACGTCAGTCTACCCTGCAATTGGCATAAAGTTCTGACCACTCCTTCTTGGCGTTGCATTTGCTCTGTCAGGCAGTGTATAATGGCGTATGGCTTTTAGTGCCGGGATTGTCCGAGGACAAGTTCGACTCGCCAGATGCAGGTCTTTCGATTTGACACCCGTAGGCGACCTGTCTGTCGTGATGAGGATAAAATGATGATGAAGACGACACATACACCCAGTCCGCGTGTCGGCGGAATTAACCAATTACGGTTAAAATTCCCGACCCTGCCAGGAATCGAACCTGGAACTCACGTGGCCAAAGGCCAGCACGCTAATCATTTAGCAATGGAGCCTCACTGTTTTCAAAATGATTTTAACAGACAAGAGACACCACCTGAATGCGGAAAATTTGGAGAAGATTGTCGTTATGTACTATAAAGCAAACTTCGAATGGAATTGTTGTAGGAATATTCCTCACAAATAAATAAACACATACACCGTTCGCGTTTAAACCGTTATGGGATACCTACAATGCTGTAATTGTGCTCAGTGATTTTATTATTAAGGTTTTACTTCAGAATAAACGTCTTTTTTAATTCTGTCTTAATGTTGATGTTATTCCTGTTAAGAATAGCCATACCAAGTAAAAGAAAGATAACGTTACAGTTAAAGTGTTTATTGTAATATTTTAAAGGCTATTTTCTCTCTATTTACACATTTTAAAGCATATTTAAGTGTCTATTTCTTCTTCTTCTTCTTCTTCTTCTTATTCTTTATCTGTCTACCCTCCAGGGTCGGTTTTTCCCTCGGACTCAGCGAGGGATCCCACCTCTTCCGTTTCAAGGACAGTGTCCTGGAGCTTCAGACTCTGGGTCGGGGATACAACTAGGGAGGATGACCAGTACCTCGCACAGGCGGCCTCACCTGCTATGCTGAACAGGGGCCTTTCCGGGGATGGGAAGATTGGAAGGCATAGACAAGGAAGAGGGAAGGAAGTGGCTGCGGCCTTAAGTTTGGTACCATCCCGGCATTTGCCTGGAGGAGAAGTGGGAAACCACGGAAAACCACTTCTAGCATGGCTGAGGTGGGAATCGAACCCACCTCTACTCATCTGACCTCCCGAGGCTGAGTGGACCCCGTTCCAGCCCTCGTACCACTTTTCAAATTTCGTGGCAGAGCCGGGAATCGAAGCCGGGCCTCCGGGAGTGGCAGCTAATCACACTAACCACTACACCACAGAGGTGGACAAGTGCCCATTTACTCGTTTTAAAAGCCTATTTTAGGTGCCTAAAACAACATTCTTTAGATCCTAAAATGCCAGGTCTTGTAATAATACTTCCATGATAGAGGAATTCTCTGACTATTTCTTTCTTCTTGTTCCCATAACTTAAAACATCAGCGACAATCTTGTTTTGGCCCAAATTACTAGATACTTGTGATAATATTTTAGTATAACCCAAGAGACTCTCATTGATTAATATTATTTTCGACGTACTTTTCTTGTCACATGAGAGTTTTTAGTCAGTTTGTGTTTGGAAGTGCGCCACAAGTGTGACAGCTCTCTGGTGTCGACAAGCAGGTATGTAACTCCCTGTGGGCCGTCTCTTGTTAGAGAAGCGCTAATGAGGACGGTGGGAGAAGGGCACTGCGTGCTTTATGGCGCTATTGGGGCGGGACTTTACATCTTTCATTTAATGAAGTATTAGGCTTCTTCACAGATGAATGACAGGCAAAATACTTATATTAGAATAGTAACGAAAAATAAAACAATGTTTTACATCTCCTTTCTGTTTTTCTTCTTTCTTTCCAGCAGTTTAGAAGGTCGCACTAACAAAGTTTTTTTTTTTTTTTTTTTTTTTTGCTACTTGCTTTACGTCGCGCCGACACAGATAGGTCTTATGGCGACGATGGGACAGGGAAGGGCTAGGAGTTGGAAGGAAGCGGCCGTGGCCTTAATTAAGGTACAGCCCCAGCATTTGCCTGGTGTGAAAATGGGAAACCACGGAAAACCATTTTCAGGGCTGCCGACAGTGGGGTTCGAACCTACTATCTCCCGAATGCTGGATACTGGCCGCACTTAAACGACTGCAGCTATCGAGTGTTCGGTGACGAAGGGTTTAGGAAAGGTAGAGGTCGTAACTTTAGTTACGGGTTACGGTATAGTCCCCAGCATTTGTGTGGTGTAGAAATGGAAAGCTGTGGAAAGAAAAAAATCTTCAGAGTTGCTTACTGTGAACTTGAGCTCACCATCTCCCTAATGCAAATTTACCAACTTGAACCATGTAGCCAGATAGTTCGGTAGATTTAATTCTTTTGTCTAAAAGAAACTTTCCCCCTTCATATAAACAACATTTTGCGTTGGTATTTAAGTCTTGCGGCACGTGTTCCAATTCTAAACCCAAATAATTTTAGTTGTTCATATTTTACTCATCACAGCACAGCTCAAACACGTTTCACTCTCTGATTCAGAGAGCTAATGATCAGGAAGTCTCTACCAGCTAAGTGATGTAAAAATACCGAAGTCCTCGCGAATATTATTCAGTACCTGCTTATCAAAACCAAAAGTATTTCTACTTATGTGAAAACAGATTTGTATTTATTTTTACAGAAAGTTAAGTGTTTGCTATCAAATATATTATGTTGGCCTACCTGATTGTAAGATTTTGGAACATAATACACTGACTGACAGAGCAAATGCAACACCAAGAAGGAGTGGTTCGAAAGGGATGAAAGTTGGGGAAAAAACAGAGACGGCACGGACGAATAATTGATGTTTATTTCAAACCGATATGCAGGTTACACAATGCGCACGGCATCGACTCAGTAGGATGTAGGACCACCGCGAGCGGCGATGCACGCAGAAACACGTCGAGGTACATAGTCAATAAGAGTGCGGATGGTGTCCTGAGGGATGGTTCTCCATTCTCTGTCAACCATTTGCCACAGTTGGTCGTCCGTACGAGGCTGGGGCAGAGTTTGCAAACGGCGTCCAATGAGATCCCACACGTGTTCGATTGGTGAGAGATCCGGAGAGTACGCTGGCCACGGAAGCATCTGTACACCTCGTAGAGCCTGTTGGGAGATGCGAGCAGTGTGTGGGCGGGCATTATCCTGCTGAAACAGAGCATTGGGCAGCCCCTGAAGGTACGGGAGTGCCACCGGCCGCAGCACATGCTGCACGTAGCGGTGGGCATTTAACGTGCCTTGAATACGCACTAGAGGTGACGTGGAATCATACGCAATAGCGCCCCAAACCATGATGCCGCGTTGTCTAGCGGTAGGGCGCTCCACAGTTATTGCCGGATTTGACCTTTCTCCACGCCGACGCCACACTCGTCTGCGGTGACTATCACTGACAGAACAGAAGCGTGACTCATCGGAGAACACGACGTTCCGCCATTCCCTCATCCAAGTCGCTCTAGCCCGGCACCATGCCAGGCGTGCACGTCTATGCTGTGGAGTCAATGGTAGTCTTCTGAGCGGACGCCGGGAGTGCAGGCCTCCTTCAACCAATCGACGGGAAATTGTTCTGGTCGATATTGGAACAGCCAGGGTGTCTTGCACATGCTGAAGAATGGCGGTTGACGTGGCGTGCGGGGCTGCCACCGCTTGGCGGCGGATGCGCCGATCCTCGCGTGCTGACGTCACTCGGGCTGCGCCTGGACCCCTCGCACGTGTCACATGTCCCTGCGCCAACCATCTTCGCCACAGGCGCTGCACCGTGGACACATCCCTATGGGTATCGGCTGCGATTTGACGAAGCGACCAACCTGCCCTTCTCAGCCCGATCACCATACCCCTCGTAAAGTCGTCTGTCTGCTGGAAATGCCTCCGTTGACGGCGGCCTGGCATTCTTAGCTATACACGTGTCCTGTGGCACACGACAACACGTTCTACAATGACTATCGGCTGAGAAATCACGGTACGAAGTGGGCCATTCGCCAACGCCGTGTCCCATTTATCGTTCGCTGCGTGCGCAGCACAGCGGCGCATTTCACATCATGAGCATACCTCAGTGACGTCAGTCTACCCTGCAATTGGCATAAAGTTCTGACCACTCCTTCTTGGTGTTGCATTTGCTCTGTCAGTCAGTGTATTTTCTCAAGGACTTCATTTGAAGACCTTTCCAGGGCAATGTGTTATATTGAAGTTATAATTAATGTTTTTTTTTTAGACTAAGTGTGCATTATCAAGTCAAAAAGTTTAAAAGCTTTTAACAACTATATAATCTAACCTAACTAATACTTATGTTGTAGATCTAGATGATGTTGGATGTGAAAGCGTTGTGACAGATGAACTGATGGGGAAGAAGCTGATGTTTTACCTGCACCTTACGATTATCTCTCAGAAAAAAAAAAACTGAAATTCAGTACAGGTGTCATTCTTTCTCTTGTCTTTTATTCAGTTCCAAGGTAATTTAAGTGATCTACATGGTTCTGAAGTGTATCCTATTGATTTATTCATGAAGCATCACAGATGATGACTTTGAAAATTTTACAAAATACACAAATATTTATGCCCTGCAGTCTGGTAAAATAAGTTTCAAAAGTACCAATGCCAGTGAAATAAAACCTACACTTAGCTTTAGGAAACAGAAAATGGATTTGTATAAAGAGAGCTGCACAGGCCGTAGATCTGTATGCCATGATCATCTATCAGTACCTTACATTACAGCCTGCACTGTTGCTAGACAACACCGTATTACACATTTTATTGAAAGATATGTTTATGATCATTTGATTTTTCCAAAAAGGAACTTTTTCTATTTTCTTACAGGTTTACCGATTGAAAACTGGTTCAAGGTTTGGGGAGAACTGTAAAAATGGGAAGTCAATCCAAATTGTCTTGTTTCTCGGGAGTATTTCTTTTGAAATGGAAAGCTAATCTAAACTATTTTCTGCGTTATCTGTACATATCATTAAGATTAACAGTGTATTATTCATATTCTGAAATAAATCTATTTTTAAACCTGGATTTTAGTCACCTTAAATTTCATAGCCAAATATATAGTTTTTTACATATTTTTTTCTACAGGTTTAACTCTACTCTATGCTATTCATTACGCTTAGTATATTATTCAATGACGGGTGATTTTAACTCTACATCATTTCACCCATTAAATGATGATGGATGAATTATATTAAAGAGAATATTAGCGTTAGTTATAATGGGCATTTTGGGGGGGGGGGGTGTATTCTAATAATATTAATTACATATAGAAAAGGTACATTAATTAATAATAACTTATTGATATACAAACCCTTAAAAATGTTATGTCTTTATTTATAGCTTTGAAAGCTATTAGTGTCGTTAACTTAAAGCCTTAAACCATAAAATAGATGACGGATCTGATTTTCGTCATGTTTAGCTGAAACTAATCATTATTAAACCACCCAGGACAATTCCTATGTGAGAAACCGAAGAATAAGCACAAAAAGCCTTCAAATCCGTTTGACATAAACATACCAAACTAACTAATACAACTCCAACTAAACTTTTTTTTTTTTTTTTTTTTTTTTTTGCTTGTTGCTTTACGTCGCACCGACACAGATAGGTCTTATGGCGACGACCCACTAAACTAATTGCAACTCAAATATAATTATACTGAACCATTGTCTTATATGCCAAACCCAGTGTCCAAAATATTGGACAAGAAAGTATTTTATGAGGCAATAGCAACAAAAATGTTTCTTGTTCAAATATGGCTTAAAAGAATCTCACGGGGTCTAGTAGGCAGCGAAAATATTTTTTTTCTTTTCGACAGGGCTAAGTAAAACCATTAATTATAACGTAAATATAACCCATTGCCTTGGAAAGACCTGCTAGGATCTACGTGTGAACAGCATAGGAACAGTGTCTCTTGGACGTCTTCATATCTCTTGTATGTGTCAAGACGGTGAGTTTTAGACGGAGTTACGGAATCCAAGTCAATAGAGAGTAATGCTACGGTAACTCAAAACTCCAATACCCGCCCAATATCAGAACCGATACCCTCTGAACCTATTTTTAATACAGCAAAATATTCTGAGAATCGTCAAGGTTAGGACTGTGATGATAATGAAGCAGCATACATTTGAAAAAGTACATAAACTGGTACAAAGTAACTCTACTTCACGGTGTTCAAGAATAAAATGTTAAAACATGTGAAAAATCATGACACAATAATTATTAATTTTATTTCTTTCTTCTTTCTTAATCTGTTTACACTCCAGGGTCGGTTTTTCCCTCGGATTCAGCGAGGAATCCAACCTCTATCGTCTCAAGGGCAGTGTCCTGGAGCATGAGTCTTTGTATCGGAGATACAACTGGGATGGAGGACTAGTACTTCGCAAGGCGGCCTCACTTGCTATGTTGAACAGGGACCTTGTGGATGGATGGGAAGATTGAAGGGGCAGGCAAGGAAACAACCGTGGCCATAAGTTAGATACCGTCCCGGCATTTGCCTGGAGGAGAAGTGGAAAATCACGAGAAACCACTTCGAGGATGGCTGAGGTGGAAATCGAACCCACCTCTACTCAGTTGACCATCCCGAGCTGAGTGGACCCCGTTCCAGCCCTCGTACCACTTTTCAAATTTCGAGGCATAGCCGGGAATCAAACCCGGACCTCCGGGGAAGGCAGCTAATCACGCTAACCACTATACCCCAGAGCTGGACATTAATTTTGTTATTTATTTAAACTATAGTTACTAGTTAATTGCAATTAAAAGTAAACAAACCAACATTAAAATATTATTTCTTTGTATATGAGAGGCAATGCCTCGGTGGCTCAGGCAGCAGCGCGCCAGGCTCTCAACGCTGGGTTCGGGAGTTCAAATCCCGGTTACTCTTTGTGAGATTTGCACTGGATAAAGCGAAGGAGGGACAGGTTTTTTTCCTGAGTTCCGGCTTTCCCTGTCATCTTTCATTCTAGCAACACTCTTCAGTATCATTTCATTTCAACTGTCAGTCATTAATTATTGCCCCAGAGGAGTGCAACAAGCTTCGGCAGCCGACACAATTTCTATCCTCGCCGCTAGATGGGGGCTTCATTAATTCCATTCCTGACACGATTGAAACTGGAAACAGAATGCGTATTTTCATAGGGAGAGGCCACAACAAGTTACCGCACTATGCAGGGGACGTCGGAGCAATAGATTGCCCGCAGTCATTGGTAGATTCGCCAGTAAAACTGTAGCAGCGCGGCAAGTGTTCAGTGTGATTACTGTAGAATAGCCTAAATTATTAATTAAAAGCTAGTAATGAATAAAGAAAAAAAACTAACGTAGATCTTACCTTTCATCACTGAAGCTGTTGAAAATGACGTCCATCGTTCTCGGTACAAATGTTGCATCGGCGTAAAAAATTAACCGAAACACTCGTTGTACCCCCGAATCTAAAATGTCACGTATCAATCATCTGATTTCATTCTCCAGAGCTTCAGGAGTACTTGGATTGTTCCTGTACACTTTCTGTTTCAACGTTCCCCAGAAATAAAAAATCACAGAGTCTTAAATGGGGGAACGAGGGGATAGATCATTCGTCCATCGAACATATGTTCGGATGCATCCTGAGGGCTAATACAGATAACGTTCAACAACAAGTGTAGTAATGTAATCATCTGAGCTCAATAAGAACTCTACTCGTAAACTAAACATTCACTCCCTACGCTTACCGCTAACCATGCTCGCTGCGCTGCCTAACCGGAAATACACTGACTGACAGAGCAAATGCAACACCAAGAAGGAGTGGTTCGAAAGGGATGAAAGTTGGAGAAAAAACAGAGACGGCACGGACGAATAATTGATGTTTATTTCAAACCGATATGCAGGTTACACAATGCGCACGGCATCGACTCAGTAGGATGTAGGACCACCGCGAGCGGCGATGCACGCAGAAACATGTCGAGGTACAGAGTCAATAAGAGTGCGGATGGTGTCCTGAGGGATGGTTCTCCATTCTCTGTCAACCATTTGCCACAATTGGTCGTCCGTACGAGGCTCGGGCAGAGTTTGCAAACGGCGTCCAATGAGATCCCACACGTGTTCGATTGGTGAGAGATCCGGAGAGTACGCTGGCCACGGAAGCATCTGTACACCTCGTAGAGCCTGTTGGGAGATGCGAGCAGTGTGTGGGCGGGCATTATCCTGCTGAAACAGAGCATTGGGCAGCCCCTGAAGGTACGGGAGTGCCACCGGCCGCAGCACATGCTGCACGTAGCGGTGGGCATTTAACGTGCCTTGAATACGCACTAGAGGTGACGTGGAATCATACGCAATAGCGCCCCAAACCATGATGCCGCGTTGTCTAGCGGTAGGGCGCTCCACAGTTACTGCCGGATTTGACCTTTCTCCACGCTGACGCCACACTCGTCTGCGGTGACTATCACTGACAGAACAGAAGCGTGACTCATCGGAGAACACGACGTTCCGCCATTCCCTCATCCAAGTCGCTCTAGCCCGGCACCATGCCAGGCGTGCACGTCTATGCTGTGGAGTCAATGGTAGTCTTCTGAGCGGACGCCGGGAGTGCAGGCCTCCTTCAACCAATCGACGGGAAATTGTTCTGGTAGATATTGGAACAGCCAGGGTGTCTTGCACATGCTGAAGAATGGCGGTTGACGTGGCGTGCGGGGCTGCCACCGCTTGGCGGCGGATGCGCTGATCCTCGCGTGCTGACGTCACTCGGGCTGCGCCTGGACCCCTCGCACGTGCCACATGTCCCTGCGCCAACCATCTTCGCCACAGGCGCTGCACCGTGGACACATCCCTATGGGTATCGGCTACGATTTGACGAAGCGACCAACCTGCCCTTCTCAGCCCGATCACCATACCCCTCGTAAAGTCGTCTGTCTGCTGGAAATGCCTCCGTTGACGGCGGCCTGGCATTCTTAGCTATACACGTGTCCTGTGGCACACGACAACACGTTCTACAATGACTGTCGGCTGAGAAATCACGGTACAAAGTGGGCCATTCGCCAACGCCGTGTCCCATTTATCGTTCGCTACGTGCGCAGCACAGCGGCGCATTTCACATCATGAGCATACCTCAGTGACGTCAGTCTACCCTGCAATTGGCATAAAGTTCTGACCACTCCTTCTTGGTGTTGCATTTGCTCTGTCAGTCAGTGTAAAACAAGCATTTCCCCAGTCCACCAGCGTGGGAACACCGGTTGAAGTGTCGATAACTTGTCATTGCCTCTTACTATTATGAAGATTTTTGTGACTCTCAGAATTTGGTGCCCTTAGCAGCGGCTCTGCGAGCACATATAGGTATAAATATGGCACTGCTTTCACTTTACTCATGTGCGGAAGGCCCCGTGGGTTTAGCGACTGCAAGAACACTTCTAGGGAATCCTGTGACTGGAAAATAGAGTTACGAGAGGTGATACAGTCATTTTAACATGGATAGACCTGATTTTGGGCGGGGGCGAATATGGAATTAGCGTCATCAATTTCCCGACACCATTGTAACCCTGGCAACCAGTGTTCGTCTATGTATGCCCGGTCAGTAGGCAGTAGCGGCACTAAGAAGATCGCCCCCCCCCCCTCCCCAATTATTGAAAATGGCCCCTCGTTTCTTGATAAGGAAAGTTACAAGTTTATTTCGTAGTACAAATTTGTACACTATCATAATGAACAGTAACGATAATAATAACTTACAACAGAATCTTCAAGAGCACTATTGCTTCACAAAATTTATCTAGGAGACTACTCTCCGTCCGCCTCTGTGGTGTAGTGGTTAGCGTGATTAGCTGCCACCCCCGGAGGCCCGGGTTTGATTCCCGGCTCTGCCACGAAATTTGAAAAGTGGTACGAGGGCTGGAACGGGGTCCACTCAGCCTCGGGAGGTCAACTGAGTAGAGGTGGGTTCGATTCCTACCTCAGCCATCCTGGAAGTGGTTTTCCGTGGTTTCCCACTTCTCCTCAAGGCGAATGCCGGGATGGTACCTAACTTAAGGCCACGGCCGCTTCCTTCCCTCTTCCTTGCCTATCCCTTCCAATCTTCCCATCCCTCCACAAGGCCCCTGTTCAGCATAGCAGGTGAGGCCACCTGGGCGAGGTACTGGTCATACTCCCCAGTTGTATCCCCCGACCAAGAGTCTGAAGCTCCAGGACACTGCCCTTGAGGCGGTAGAGGTGGGATCCCTCGCTAAGTCCGAGGGAAAAACCGAACCTGGAGGGTAAACAGATGATGATGATGATGATGATGACTACTCTCCGAACATTATACCTTTCCAGCCTTACAAAGGCACCATTCAACCTTTATATTAATACATTTACATTAAAAGGAAAAGCGTCCTCGCTCTGTGAATTTGCACTTAACAATCTGTTTTCGAAAATTCACACTTTCCAGACCTATCTGGGCACAACCTACATTTAACAAAATTAAACAGCATTCACTGTCTTACATGCTCAACAGTCTGATATATCTTAGAGATTAAATGAATGAAATAGCGTTTAACAGGGGTAATGACTACCCATACTACAAGGACTTCGGTAAAAACAAAAGGTTAAATTACCGGCCCTAAAACCAAAATGGAAACGAGGCGAACGCTTGCACTCCTAGAAATTTACATTAAATGCGTTAAATCCTATTTGCGCTTATGGCGCGACGTTACACAGGCTAAGCCCGTACTACTGAGGTGACTAGATGGAGAAAATATTTAAGTTACAGAGATTACAAGATACAAAAGGTTAAAAAATCATAGTGACCTCACAATCAAGTTGAGAGGGAACACAATTCCGGTTAATTTCTTTCGGCTTATTTGAAATTTACATTTAGAGTTTGAAATTCACATTTTAGAAACTGAAGTTACATTACTAAAGCTTTGAAACATTCCCCTCGAGTTAGCTTTGAAAGACTATCAGATTTTAAACTGGATCTGCCAGTTCGTGGACCTCCCGAAGATGGACGAAGCGCCTCCGCCTCCTTTAGAAACGCACTCTAGACTGGAGCAATCACTAAGAAAACTTGGTCCGAAAAGTGCCAGTTTTTATAGTAGAGGAGAAAGTTCCAGAAAACTCTGGGATAAGGCCCGACACATCCCCAGTTCTCATTGGATAATCAAATAATTACCAGAAGGTTTTGATTGGTAGAAAAATAAATGTACAAAATTTTTCATTGGCCAACATCTTAAGTTGGAGAGAAGAGGTAGAAATGTTGTAAACTTTAACACACCTACTGCAGCCCCAGCATTTGCCTGGTGCGAAAATGGGAAGCCACGGAAAACCATCTACAGGGCTGCCGACAGTGAGATTCGAACGCACTATCTCCCGGATGCGAGCTCACATCTGCGCCCCCCCCCCCCTAACTGCCATCATAATTTGGACAGATATACTTCTTATAGGTAGACAAAAATTATCAGATGCAATGAATGGACATTATAGATTGTTATTAGTTGTCGGTTATACTTCATGGTTAATTTTTTATAACAGTTTATTCCTTGCAAAGTTTTTAAGGCCGCAAATTCACTGCAAGCTGTCGGAAGAGTAAACTCGAAAACCACTCAAGTTACATGAATGATATTTTTACACCTACCACCCACAGCATGTAGGTAATAAGTATACTAAGCGCTTATATTATTGTTATTACTCTAGAATTTTAATAGTTCATCTTCACATCAGAGGGCACAACATTAGTTTATAGTAGCGTCATCTGTTGAGAAATGATCAAACTTCTTGCACTAGTTGTTGCAAGTTTTATACTGTATTTCAGATGGCATTCTCCAAGGTGCTTAATTTAAATGCGCGGGGCAGGTGTACCTCACGTACATTTATAATAATAATAATAATAATAATAATAATAATAATAATAATAATAATAATAATAATAATAATAATAATAATAATAATAAAGTAGGTATTGAACCCATGACCTTTGTGCCCTAAGAACATTATGCATAATGTAACAATTAAACTAAAAGTTGGATTCTTGATAGCATGGATTTGACACGTGACGGGGGGGTGATTACCTTCGGTCCCACGCTCTGGGGTACGTGACGTCAACCACACGTGTCGACGGCGGAAGAATCTCAAGTCATTTTTATGAACTATTTCAAAGCGCGTGTACATGGCGTGACCACGCCAAGTCAAAAAATATAGTGCCTATCAAAGGGGGTCAATCATCTCACAAATCGGACCCGTAAAAATTTTAAATGTCCATGAACACTACCGCCAGAAATGTAGCAAGCATGTAGTCACTTTCAAAACTCTTGAAATTACAGTTTAGGTAAGTCAGGAAATTTATAGAAATTTTCTTGGCGGCAAAGGGAGAGATCCGAAGAGAGGGGGTAACTGCTATAAATATGAAGGGACGCCATGACGAAGTCTCCTCCGGCATTTGTGATACAAAGCGGACGAAAAATTGTTGAGCTGCTCTGCGAAATCAAACCAACGAAAGTAGACTGAGTTCAACTGCAGATTTTAGCCATTGCGGCTAAGTCTTGACTCCATGAGGAGATAGTTTTCTTGAGTGAAATAATTGTACCAGATAGGACGGTCAAAGTACTGAATAAATTCTAATGTGATTAATTAATTCGTGTGCGGAAACAATTATAGTCCATCGTGTGCGCTCAACAAACAAGTGAAGGGTATTTTCTTTTTTTTTATACTTTATTCCAGGAAACCTGAAGAAAATAATAATAAACTGTGAAGCCATGAATGTAAAAATGGCTAAATAAAATGCCAGGGTCACAGGTGGGCCCTATGACGAACACTGGCGTGACGACATGAGGTAGGTGACTTTCCATCTTACTACCTCTTATATCTTGTCTCGTGATTTCTAAAGGTGTATTTGAATGGGGATATACGACGCATTGGTCACCCCTACTAAGTTTTGTAAATGTGAGAGTACGACTAAAAGAGTCATTTGTTTTATTTTCCACTTGGATAAAAGTTTGAAGTCTTGCGAGTGCCGTATAATGCTGTAAAAAGTTATTGAATAGGGTTCCGAAGTGATATCACGTCCAATGTAGATCGTCATCCGTGTGAGTGTACTGCCTATATTTTGTGATGTCAAATTAAGATGTTCATTCGACGTAAAATTCTTCTGTCTGCAATTTGACGTTAATAATAATAATCCATGGTCACTCATTTTCAATCGAGTGGAAGCGCGCTGTCGGGTGAGAACCTAGGGTGATGAATTTGGTCACGGAGAGAAACGTTTTTTAATGCCCATTTTAAACTGTGTCTGACTGACAATAAAAGATCTAGTAGAATGTTTCAGTCATTTCTCGTAAAAATCAGGTTATTGAATACGATATCATTCATGCGAAGTTATTCATGATTAATGCATTGTGCGATATTAGACGTCGGGATTTCTAGTGAGGATTTTATTCCAGTTCTTTGTCGATGATAATTGTGGAGCTGGGAAACAGAGGTTAGTTTTGTGAATCAGGTTGGACCTGTCATTGAAGCCGGGACACGGAAGCCCGAGGAATGTTTTATATGAGCTGAGATGAGATGTGCGAATCAGGTTAGAGTCCTGTCATTTGAAGCCGGGACATGATAGCCCGAGGAATATTTTATAATGTTGAGAATGGAAAGAAATTCATAGAAATCCATAGCGGTAATAATTGGCGACGCGTGTAATTAGTGTGGGCATCTTGAAGCATAACCTGTGCATTTTGTTGGTTAGAATATCGTATTTGTTTAATTATGTCGGCAGAGTTTAAAGGGAGCATTTTGAGAAGCCAGTCAACTGTGAATAAACCAGGTGTTTCCTGTAACTGCCAAGCGAGCTTGGGGGGGATGAGAGGCCTCAGCTATGATAACGGGAAAGGAGTGGAGTTGAGATTGTACTGTAATTCTCGGCCAGGGGAAACGTTAAAATGCTGGATTTAGTTGAAATTCATAGCCGGTAATGATCTAAGTATTGTGAAATACTGTAATTGGGGATGTAATGAACGTTTGAAATCACGAACTTTGAGTATAAGGAACAGAGTAACCTAATTCAGGGTTGTCCAAAATATAGAGCGATGGTCGTGATGATCGGTTTGTCCGTGAGGGGTGTACAAAATTCATTATGGTAATGATGAGATATGACATCGTAATTATATGGCGAGTTGTTTGGTTTGTACGTAGATTATTAGGATATCCAAGTGTTAATAACGGTTAGGACTAGATTAGATTTTTAAGCATGATATCACGAGACAGGATATATATAGCTGGACATGAATTATGTAAAATTCTTTTCCAGCCAGATAAACATCGCAATATTGAATTTACATCACAGCTGCGTAGGAATTTGTGAAGAAACCAGAGTCCGCGGAGATAAAATTTACTGATCTTTAACATTTCGTTAAATCATTTAAATTTATTTAATTATTAAATTCAGTGAAACCGCATTTTGAAATAACTTTAATCAAGCGAATAACTTGGAGATGCATTCTGGAAATTTTAGTTTGTTTTCTGGGGAATATTAACATGTAAAGTAACGGTTAAGGGGACATATCCGAAGGAAATGGATTTTTCTGCCACAAAGTTTGTGAGCATTGCTATTGTTGTAATTATTGAACTTTGATTGATTGATTGAGCAGTGAATGTGCTGGGGATAGTAAAGTGGAACTTTGGTCATCAACCGATGTAACTTAATTGTGTTTAGCCTTCAGCCTAGAAACTTGGATGGTCAGGGGGTCATCAACCTCAGTGACTTAGATTAGGGCCATATGCCATTGTAGCATCATTTCCTTGCGGTCATCATCCACAATGACTTTAAAGTAACTTAGAAGAGTAGATGTCGGTCCATAACATAGACGCAGGTCACATCGATTCAATTAAGGGTCCATGCCGTAGAACCACTGTGTGGCACACACCGATTGGACGGCCTTAATTATTCCCAGAGTCCAGAGTTCGTGTTACGAGGGCTGGACCATAACGAATCACTATGATGGTACATGTGGTCTCACATGGAAGCCGAATTTAAGGATTTCCAGACTTTCCTTTCTTAAATGATTAATAATTGAGACAATGGTTTCTAGTAAGAATGCCCATCAGGCAGTTACGTTAAAGTCTCACACCAGTGTTCTGACGTTTATGTAAAAATGATTGTGGTGTCCAGTGGACACAATTGACTTCCAGGATACCATTGATATATCCGATGGCTTCAGAATTTTCCTGAATAAATAGGAATCTTTTAAATAGACCTTTCATTCCAGTAGATAGATTAGAATTAATGAACCCTACCTTTACCTCAGCAAGTGACGAAGAACCCGAAACGACCCAAGAGACAGATCTCATGAACTTTGCTGATAGGTAAGGAAGGTAGGTATCCCTCAATATGGACCTAAAGGATTCAGTATGTTCAGTATTCACTCCGAAAGCTGGTTTGATCCTCCACAGCTCAGCCAACAGCTGTCATAGATAACCTAGGTATCACTGTTGACGCATACTAGGGAAATGAGGAGTGAGGTAGTTTCCCGTTGTTTTCCTCACCTAGCCAGAAGTTGCTATTACATATCAATCTGTCAAGCCCGCTGAAATGCATGCACCAACCGACACTATGAGCGATATTTTCACACCATTCATAACAGGGACTGGCTGCATAAGGAACGGTGTTACTAGCATCGCTCATACCTCGGCCACTTTCATATTGTCAAAGCCAAGGATGAGACTGAGACAGGTAAATGAAAGTAACAAATTTATTCTAGCCCATACCAGAAGACATAGCGCACGGTAAACACTACATCTCACCAGCAAAGGCATTATTATTATTATTATTTTTATTATTATTATTATTATTATTATTATTATTATTATTATTATTATTATTATTATTATTATTATTATTTGGTTCGTTATTCCCATCTAAGGAGCTCGTGTGAATTTATTTAGCACAACGTTTCTTTATGTCTTCCCAAAATCTCTTCATCCTTTCGCTGTGCTTCTTTTTTGCATTCTTCCGTCCATCCTGTCAGCTAGTCTTTTAGATTGATTGGCAAATTTGTGTTTGTTTATGAGATTTATGATTTTTTCTGTCTTGCATGATTTCTTCGTTTATACCAATCTCGTGAAGATCTTTGTTTATTTCTGTAAGCCGGTTGTTGGGATTGTTTAGAGATACTGCGAGATTTAGTATTTTCTTTGTTTGCCTATTGTTATCCATCCTGATCAGGTGACCATAGAATTTTAATCTTCTTTTTATAATTGTGTCTGTGAGTTTTTCTGTCACTTGATAGATTTCCTGCGATTTCCTTTTCAATCAAATGCCATTTTCACATTTAGGTCCTAGAATTTTCCTGAGAATTTCCGCCCCTTGTTTTTCGATATTTTTTTATTTGTGATCTGCCACTTACACGGAAAATATCAAAATTTAATTTGAAAACCTCTGGGTCAATTTTTGGCGTTTTCAATATTCTCATTTTGGATCTGTTAGGCTGAAACTTCACTTTTACTAAGGACAAGTAATGATCTGAATCTATAATTCCTTTTTTGACCTTAACATTCAATTCATGGCTTCTTTTTGTTTTTGCCTGGTGATGGCTACATGATCAATTTGAAATTCGCCTAGATATTGAGTGGGGAATCTCCAGGTCATTTGCTTTCTGGGTAGGGCCAAGAAGAGTGTTGACATTAGTTTCAAACTGAAGATTTTGCAGAAGTCTATTAAATCTTTCTCCATTTCTGTTCGTTCTGTTATGTGCTGGATATAATCATACTATGATCTTAAATTTTTCTTTGTCAATTTGTGCGTTGAAGTCTCCCTAACAGTATTTTGACATGTTGTTTTGGTATCTTATTTGAAACTTCCTCCAGCAGTTCCCAGAATTAATCTAATTTACGTTGATCTGTCCAATTGTGATTAGTTTTGGGAGCTTGGGCATTTATTAATATGTGTACGCTTTGTTTCCCGATTTGATCGAAAGGAGTGAAATTCTTTCAGAAGGAGACGTGAAATCGAATACGCAGTTGGTAAGGCTTTTCCTGACTCAAAGACTGTGCCGAACTGCAATGGAGTTTTGGGGAAGGATATTGCTGGCTTCCCTTTATAAATTCTGTAGTTCCCCGATTCCATGCGATTTTCGTCTGCATATCGAGTTTCTTGTATTGCAATAAACCGGGCGAGTTCGCCGTGCGCATAGAGGCGTGCGGCTGTGAGCTCGCATCCGGGAGATAGTGGGTTCGAACCCCACTGTCGGTAGCCCTGAAGATGGATTTCCGTGGTTTCCCATTTTCACACCAGGCAAATGCTGGGGGTGTACGTTAATTAAGGCCACGGCCGTTTCCTTCCAACTACTAGGCCTTTCCTATCCCATCGTCGCCATAAGACCTATCTGTGTCGGTGCGACGTAAAGGCCCTAGCAAAAAAAAAGTATTGCAATAATTTGAATGTCAAATTTGTCCAATATGTTTGTTAGGTGTATTAATTTGCCAGTTTTAAGTAATGTGTTGATCTTTAAAAGGGGCTGCTTGGCCGACGCGGTAAAGGCGTGCTCGGTTCGCCCGGAAGGACGTGAGTTTGAATCCCCGTCAGGAAGTCGTAAACATTTAAGAAATGAGATTTCCACTTCCGGAGGTGCATATGGCCCTGAGGTTCACTCAGCCTACACCAAAAAAGAGCAGCAGGTTTATTCCAGGGGGCAAAGGCGGACGGGCGTAGAGCTAACCACTCTACTCCATCAAGTGCCGGGGTTACGGATAGTGGAAGCCTTTACCTTCCACCCCTCCAAGGGCCTTCATGGCCTGTACAGGGATGACTTTGCTTTGCTTTGTTTTGCTTTGTTGATCTTTAAAGTAGTTATGAAATGTTTTCGCTTTGGTGGAAGAGATTTGGGAAGCTCCGATTCATTCCCGCATGATGTTCTCGGTCCCCCAGAATCCGATGACCGAGATAAACTAGTACTTGTACTAGGACCTGGGTTAATTGTTTTGTCAACTCACATTTCCATCATGCTAACAAGATGAAGATAGTGGGGAGATCGATCGAAGTCCGTCTCACGGGTACAACTAAGGTACTGAGCCTTAGTGGTTGCCTCAAGATGTTTCCTGGCTGTTATTTTACGGATTTAAGCCGGACGGAGAAGGTGTACCCCCGGTACAATAATAACAGCAATACCGGGCGAGTTGGCCGTGCGGATAGGGGCGCGCGACTGTGAGCTTGCATCCGAGAGATAGTGGGTTCGAATCCCACTGTCGGCAGCCCTGAAGGTGGCTTACGTAGTTTCCCATTTTCACACCGCGCAAATGCTGTGGCTGCACCTTAATTAAGGCCACGGCAGCTCCCTTCCAATTCCTAGGCCTTTCCTATCCCATCGTCGCCGTAAGACCTATCTGTGTCGGTGCGACGTAAAGCAACTAGCAAAAAAAAAACAGTAATAATAAAAAATATTTTGTCTTTCTTCTTTTTCTTCTTCTTATTATTTTCGCCTATGTGGTGTAGTGATTAGCATGATTAACTGTCACCCCCGGAGGTCCGGGTTCGATTCCCGGCTCTGTCACGAAATTTGCAAAGTTTTTTATTTTGTATTTTTTTGCTAGTTGCTTTACGTCGCACCGTCAAAGATAGGTCTTCTGGGGGTCAAGGGGACAGGAAAGGCCTAGGAATGGGAAGGAAGCGGCCGTGGCCTTAATTAAGGTACAGCCCCAGCATTTGCCTGGTATGAAAATGGGAAACCATGGAAAATCATCTTCAGGGCTGCCGACAGTGGGGTTCGAATCCATTATCTCGCGGATGCGAGCTCACAGCCGCGCGCTCCTAACCAATTTGCGAAGTGATACGAATGCTGGAACGGGGCCCACTCAGCATCAAGAGGTCAACTGAGTAGAAGGGGGTTCGATTCCTACTTCAGCCATCCTAGAAGTGATTTTCCGTGGTTTCTCACTTCTCCTCCAGGCAAATGCCGATATGGTAACTAACTTAAGGCCACGGCCGATTCCTTCTCCCTTCCCTGTCTATCCCTTCCAATCTTCCCATCCCCATAAGCCCCTGTTCAGCATAACAGCTGAGGCCGCCTGGGTACTGGTCATTCTTCCCAATTGTATGCCCCGACCCAAAGTCCCACGTTCCAGGATACTGCCCTTGAGGCGGTAGAGGTGGGATCCCTCGCTGAGTCCGAGGGAGAAACTAACCCTGGAGGGAAATCAGATTAAGAAAGACAAAAATAAAGAAAAAATATTTGTATTATAATTGTTATTATTGTACCGGGGGTACACACTCTCCTTCCGGGAGAACTGCCCGCCTTCTAGAAGGCCATCTGTGCTATGAATCTAGAACTTGGACCTTCAACCATTAGATGTCTTTACCATCGGCCTATGTGGCCCCCCTGGCGGGATGAAGGATAATTCATTTTTGAAGCAATTACTATTTTGAAAGTTTGTTATCCTTAGTTTTGTTGGCTTGTTTCTTTATGTGTTAAAGTAGTCAACACTCGTACGGCCTCCTTCTTCCTTAGCTATTAACCAATCAAGAATTTTGTGTCTATTTCTCTAGGCATTTAAAATTGGGGGTATGTACAGGCATCCAGCCTATCTATAAAGAGTTCTAGAACTTTCCCCTCTGAGGTGCTATAAAAGCTGGGCGTTTTAGGGCCGTATTGCCATCTTCATCGCTCTGGTCTCGTGAGTGCGGCGTGATTAGGAGGCAGGGGTTGCCTGCTGTCGTTCGGAAGGCCCAGCTACTCAAGATAATGGCAGAAATTTTTTAACATATGATAGCTCAAGGCAGATAACTTGAGGGGAAGGTTTGAAACTCATTTAATTAATGTAAATTTTTAAAGTCATTCTTTAAATGTAAATTGTCGGCAAAGTGAGGACTCTGTTCAAATCCCTGCTGGGAAACCCTCTGTTTATTCCCGGCCAGTTTGGTATGGTGTGAAAAAAATTTTCTAAACCCCTAAATTCTTCATTTAGTCACCCCTCTGTAGTGTAGGCTTAATCTCTGCAACTTCTGCCCATTTAGGGCTTTAAGTGTTCTTCTACAAAAGTGTGCAAGTGTTTCACACCCTAGCCTTTTGTCCATGGCCGTTCGTGTTAAACCTTTTATTTTTAAGGCCATTTAGAATGGGCAATCATTGCCCCTGTATATTAGGTAATTATTTATCGACGAATGTGTTAAAGTCTGTTAATCAGAAGTGACTGTAAACACTGATTTTTGAAAGGTGTAAGACATAATTTTGTAAGAAGCTTGTGCCTCTAAGAGGTTGGACTACAGTAACCCTAGAACGTAAGTGAGTGGAGCAAATATGCTCTTGTAAAATAGTGTACGTTCAGAGCTACAATGCTCATCCCTTATATATTATCTTGTAGATAATTCTATCGAGTTCTTGTACCTGACTTTGGACTTTAAGTCATTGTTGTTGTGGGAGCTGACGAGAGCATCATTATATTGTTATTGTTCAGATTATCTATCATTTTTTAAATAAAAAGAAAGAAGGAAATAAATAAAATTTCAAAATTTAGGGCTTTAACTTATGCTCTGATCATTTTCCTGTCCACCCACTCACCCCAGCACCTTCTTATACCTCTGCGTTCCACGAAATTCCCGTATCTTCTATTATTATTATAGTATTGTATTTACGAGATCTAGAATGTTTTTCATTCTCTCACAATTTATGAGCCTTACCATTCTTTTATGGATGCATACATTTTTTTTTTCGATTTATTGGAACTGTGTTTGGAGTCCGTACCACCCGGCATGTCATAAGAGGGAGATCATGAATCCAGCAGATTCATCTCTGCTACAGTCCTCACTTAATGCCCTCTCGAACTGGTGCCGTACTTGGAAACTTATCCCCAATCCACAAAAATGCAGCCACATGACCATAACACTACGTAAATCTCCTCTACCGACATCATATTACCTACTCGACAAGCCCATCACTGTAGTTACGCAACAGCGTGACCTAGGTGCAATATTCGATACAAAATTACATTTTAAGACCCACATAGAAACATATACAACCAAGACTATGAAATTACTAGGCATTCTCTACCGCTTCACAGAAATTTCTGACCCCATTGCTCTTCGTCACTTCTTCCTCACGATCATTCAAACTCTGTCCGACTCGTTGGCTGAACGGTCAGCCTCCTGGTCTTCGGTTCAGACGGTCCCGGGTTCGATTCCCGGCCGGGTCGGGGATTTTAACCTTAATTGGTTAATTCCAATGGCACGGGGGCTGGGTGTATGTGTTGTCTTCATCATCATTTCATCCTCATCACGACGCGCAGGTCGCCTAAGGGTGTCAAATAGAAAGACCTGCACCTGGCGAGCCGAACCCGTCCTGGAATATCCCGGCACTAAAAGCCATACGACATTTCATTTTCATTCAACCTCTCTTAAACTACTGCTCTCCGATTTGAACAACAGCCTCCCCCTCCAATACCAACCAGTCAGACATAGCAGTGTCCGTTACTGCAATTGTACGGAACAGAAACCCCAAGCTCAGAAATCTGTCTACGCAGCAGGTATTAAGGGCGATAAATGTGTCACCGCTGCACATCAGGCGACAGGTGGCTGACCTGAGTTTCCTCCACGGGATCTTAAATGGACATTACCCCTCGGAACATCTTGTTTCACTCTTCTCTCTCCGTGTTCCACCAGAACCAAAGATCTTCTCCACATTCCCCACACTCGGCACTCAATACTTCAACGATGTTTCGTAATCTGCCTCCCAACACTCTTTAACTATATTAATAGCATCAAATAAAAGCATATTCGAGAGGGGTGTAAATAGTCTCTTAAAGATAAGTTGATGTGAAGGGATTACACCGTCGTCTTAACCCACGATGACTTGGCTATGAACATGGACATTCTCATGGTTTACGATTTGGTCAGTTGTTATTAGTAGGCTGTGTGTACGTGGTATTGCTATGTTTTATGTTATATTTTATTGTGAAAGTTTACATTTGTTAAATAGTATGTTGAGAGTGCAAGTGAAATTTGCTCAGTGTAGCTGTATCTTGTGCTTTGAGAATAAATAAATAAATAAATAAATAAATAAATAAATAAATAAAGAAGCTGCTAAGTGGGGAGCAACAAAGGAATCTGTATTCGGTCTCTCATCTGCTAAGCCCAAAAACATATTATCCATGATTCTATGTTTGTCCGTGCGGCGGAGAAAATGAAGAGTGCCAAGTTATTTTTGTGTGTCCTTAGCGCAAACTGTACTCATCAGCATGTTCGACGATCTACAGGTCAGTTATGAGGAATGTGTGAGGCGTGAGGGTGCACATGTTGAACACGCGCTGTACCGACGCACTTAGATACGTGTTGCTGCTGCCTTCACCTTGCATGTTATTATGAAGTAGCTTGATCTTCAGACTATGTTTGTAATTGGTTGTTTTGCCGCTTACTGTTCTGTCGAAGTTATGACATTTGCACGGAGATGGAATGTGTTGACATTTGCACGGAACGCCAAATATTCCAGGAAATTATTAAACATGGATATGTCACACGGTGAAACTTTCAAGGAGCAGCAATGAGGATTCCAATGCAGAAGCAGAGGAGGGGAAGGTCTGCCCAGTAAAATGATAGATAGATAGATAGATAGATAGATACATACATACATACATACATACATACATACATAGAAAAATAGACAGAAGCCTTTAGAGTTCACTGCTACAGTTGATACCTGGTTACATCCACGTGATAAAGTGTTCTGCAGCTCCATGGAGTTCACCGAGACCATCAAGAGGAGCTTTTGTTGATTTATAACGGACATAACAATAAATATCATCATCATCATCATCATCATCATCATCACTGGTGGTCTGCCTCTCCGCAGGTCTTCGCATGAATTCTCCACGCTGTTCTGTCTTCAGCCATTCTCTTTGTCTTCCAATAGCTTCTATTTTCCTTTACACTGTCTACTAACTGATAGCTCTTCCTTCCTCTCTTCAGTTTTCCTTGTATCATCCCTTCCAGTGCTTCGGTTATTAAACAATTTCGTTGCAAACAGTGGCCTAACCGATTTTTCTTTCGTCGTTGAATGCATTCCAATATCGTTCTCATTCCTTCACCCACTCTTTTTAATACTTCCTCATTCCTTACTTTTTCCTGGCAGCTGATTTTCTCCATCTTCCGCCAGATCCACATTTCAAATGTTTCTAGTCTTCTTTCTTCCTCTTATTGGCAGTGCATAAATTTCAAAAAAGTAAATGGAAAGAAAGAATAACTGGAAAAATAATATAGTTTTAGGCGAGACAAATCGTGTTTGCATTCCGGATGAAGTGGCGAATGAAGTGGGAATAAGTGTAGTAAATGAAAAAAATGTGCGAAGGGGAACAGAGAGTATGATTTCAACAATGTACGTCGAAGACGTAGGCCAAGCTCTTCAATCCAGGCTATGAGAATTACTGTAGGTGTGTATTAATACCGGAGTATATGAAAATCGAGACTCTCTGGTATCACTCCGTGCAAATGTCACCATCCTACTTGTGACTCACCAAGTACTGTTAGACAGAATGAAGAGCTCCGTGCAAATGTCACGCCGTGCAAGTGTTCCAACCCCGTTCTGTCGCAGGTTCTGTCCCAGCGTGTTCCTCTACTTGGGAAGCGTGGTGCCCGCCATCTGGCTGCTGGAGCTGGACAAGGTGGAGAGGAGGCTGAAGGCTAGAGAGGAGAGTTCTACAGTCAACCTCACAGCCGTGGTCGGGGGCAACCTTAAGGAACTCGACAAGCTGTTCGGGGTAAAAATACTTATATCATTATCTTCTAAACTTGTCCTTAATCATTATGAGATCTCTTTGAGCGGATGAGATACAATTGCACTTACCCCGCAATAGTATTCCGTATAGTCTATCCTTCCCATCCATCTCATCGCTTTTCAGTGAACTCTGCTGCTATTTATAGCTGACACAAGCAATAAAAGCTATTGTATTGCTGTCGGCTCTAGGAAAATGTGTTCTTTGCTAATTTCATTAACCGAGAACTGAAAATCCGCAAGTGGTTGCAGATTTTTGTAATACTGATAGAGGTGTGTATCCCATTTCAAGCTTTTTCCATTTCATTTTTCCAGCTTTTAAGTAATTTAATTTTATGACTATTTTGGTGTCTTATTGTTACAAGGAAACGCATGCAAATTGCATCCTCCTCTAGCAAGAAAAGCTTCAGTGACGTCACATCGCAACTTATCTGAAATTTCGCTGATATAATCTAGGTACTTAGCATGATATGGTTCTCTACTCAAACTGAACTAATATTTTTAATTGGAAGTTTCCGAAATCGGCATCAGAATATATTGAAAAAAGCAGTGTAAGAAGAATCATTTACATCAGTCGGTTTGGGCAGCCCCTGTAAGGGACAGACCATCTCCAGTAGATATTGCGTACACGACAGACAAGCTGTTTGAATTACCGTATTAGTCAGCTTTTTACTTCCCTCTCACATCCGAAGAATCAATGGAGGGCGAAATAAAACTGAAACCGTCAGCAGCTCCATCATCAACTATCACGGGTAGCCTAAGTAACGCTGCAGAGGTATATTAGTTAAGCCCCCCCCCCCCCCACAAAAAGCTGTTACATATCAGCCTACCAAACCCACTGAAATGCATACACTAACCGACCCTATGAGCAATATTATCACACTATGTATCATAAAGACTACCAGCAAAAAGAATAGTGTTATCGTGCTATAGTCGTAATATTGAAATATGTGTTCTGACAGTTCTTAGAGGGAGGTCCGTTTACTGCCTGCCAGGGTGGGGAGAAGGGAGTAGGGGGTATGGTTGCCATGGAAATAAGCCTGTTGGGCGGCTCGTGCTGCTTGGCGTTGCCAAACCTCTCACTTCTGAGTTACGTACAACAGAACACAGCTGTCTGAACGAACGAACAAGTGAGCCGGAAGCGAAAGGAAGGAGAAAGGATTGCAGCACCGCGCAATGCTTCTCCCTCCAATTCTAAGTGTCAAAACGCTTCTTTTAATATTATGGGTATGACATTACTCACACCATGTCAAAGCCAAGGATGAGACTGAGACAGAGCAATGGCAGTAACAAGCTTAATCTAGTCCATACCAGAAGATAAATTTTCTTCTTCGTATTGTACCTCATAAGAGTTGCATCTATGTAGTATTTATTTTACACTGGTATTTCATATCTTTATAATACTGAAAGTCATCATCATCATCATCATCATCATCATGATACACTAAAGGCTAAGCCTTGTCGCTGCAACCATTCCCCTCTCAATTCTGCTGTTCTCTTCACTTCGTTGTAGTTTTTATATTCCATCGAGATTCTCAAATCCTCGTAGTATGTCTTCCTTGGCCTTCCTTTCTTTCCTAGTATTTTTCCTTCAAAGGCATTTACTAGGAAGTCATTATGTCTCAGGATATGACCTACAAGTTTTATCTTTCTTCTTTCCATATTGTTTATCAATCTCCGTTGTTCACTGATTTCCTTTAGAACATCTCGCTTCGTCTTTCTTCAGTCCAGCATGTCTTCGTCATTTTCCTCCAAATCCAGATTTCAGCTGCTTACAATGAATCTCTTTACTTTTTCCCAATAATCCAGCTCTCACAACCGTAAAGTACTACACTCCAGACAAAGGATTTTACAAAAGCCTTTCTTGTTTCTGAACTTATGTGGATATTTGTTATAAGACTTCTTTTATTTTGAAAGGCCGGTTTACCAAGAGCTATTCTTCTTTTGATTTCCTTGGCGCATTTGTTATATTCATTTATAATGCTTCCTAAGTAACAGAAACGTTGAACTTGTTCTATTTTGGAATTTCCTATTCTTATGTTTGTATTAATTTTCCTGCCACCTTTCCTCACAACTATAATTTTGATTTTCTTACTGTTGATTTTAAGTTTGTAATGTTTCAACGTGTCACACAGAACAGTTAACATTCTATTTAATTCTTCAGTAAACAGAGTCTGCTGAAAGTATTATGTATAATAAATACGCACACATATTGTAAGATGGTAAAACAAGAAGTTGACAATACAACTCGATCTTGCAGGTGCAGCTGAAGCTGCCTACTCTAGACACAGACACATGGGTGACGCTGATCGAACAGTTCCTGATGTTGGTTCTCATCATCGGTCGGTGGATGCTTCCCAAAGGAGACCTCACTAGGGATCAGCTGTCACAGTTGTTGCTGGTGTACATCGGCACCGCAGCGGACATCATCGAGTTCTTCGACTCCTTCAAGGATGACACCATAGCTCAAGAACCTGTCCTCGTGTTACTTACGCTGGCCATCTGGTCCTGGAGCCTGCTGCAGTTCACTGTGGTTCTCACTGCCACTAAGAGTCGCAAGTCGCGGTTATCTACCACCACCAACCTACCACCACAACGGTAAGTTAACATGAGGACCATGCGGCTTAGAACTTATGGATCTACAAGTGAATACATTGCTTCGTTAGTGTGGTGTTCCTTTCACCAGGTTATCACCACAAACATCGCCGTCGTGGGTAAAGAAGAATCTAGTCCATCAATAGATAGGATACTTTATAAGAGTAGTTTCCCGTCCTTTGTGGACAATCACATTGTCGACTCCAAAAACTCAACGCCACCGCCTCCCTCTCTCCTTACCAACAAACCAAACCCCATTGGCAACAGTCCCGAAGGGTCATAGCCTACCAAGCGACCGCTGCTCATCCCGAAGGCCTGAAGTTTATGAGGTGTCACGTGGTCGGCACGGCGAATCCTCTCGGCCGTTATTTTTGGCTCCCTAGACCGAGACAGCCATCTCACCGTCAGATAGCTCCTCAATTGTAATCACGTAGGTTGAGTGGACCTCATGCCATCCCTCAGATCCAACTAAAATTCCCTGACCTGGCCGGGAATCGAACCCGGTGCCTCTGGATAAGAGGCAGGCACGCTACCCCTACACCGCGGGGTCGGCTTCCTCCTTAGTAAACCCATAAAAGCGGTAATAACAGATTTTAAACAAATGATTATTTTTATTATTAGTTGTAGCAGCGAATTCTTCCAATATTGGAAGACGTTAACCAAATAACTCAATCAGTTCTTCTGCGGCAATTTTTTTAAATTTGCTTTACGTCGCACCGACACAGATAGGTCTTAGGGCGACGATGGGACAGCAAAGGCCTAGGAATGGGAAGGAAGCGGCCGTGGCCTTAATTAAGGTACAGCCGCAGCATTTGCCTGGTGTCAAAATGGGAAACCACGGAAAACAATCTTCAGAGCTGCCGACAGTGGAGTTCGAACCCACTATCTCCCGGATGCGAGCTCACAGCTGCGTGTCCTTAACCGCACGGCCAACTCGCCCGGTGAGTTTAATATTATTAAGCAGGAGTCCTCCATCACTTTAAGTTACCCGGAGTAAAAACCACGGCACCTCTGTGGTGTAGTGGTTAGTGTGATTAGCTGCCACCCCCGGAGGCCCGGGTTCGATTCCCGGCTCTGCCACGAAATGGGTTCGATTCCCACGTCAGCCATCCTGGAAGTGGTTTTCCGTGGTTTCCCACTTCCCCTCCAGGCAAATGCCGGGATGGTACTTAACTTAAGGCCACGGCCGCTTCCTTCCCTCTTCCTTGTCTATCCCTTCCAATCTTCCTATCCCCACGCAAGGCCCCTGTTCAGCATAGCAGGCGAGGCCGCCTGGGCGAGGTACTGGTCATCCTCCCCAGTTGTATCCCCGAGCCAATGTCTCACGCTCCAGGACACTGCCCTTGTGGCGGTAGAGGTGGGATCCCTCGCTAAGTCCGAGGGAAAAACCAACCCTGGAGGGTAAACAGATTAAGAAAGAAAGAAAGAAAGAAAGAAAGAAAGAAAGAAAGAAAAAAGAACGGCAGAAGTAATAATAATAATAATAATACCGAGCGAGTTGGCTAGGTGGTTCGGGTCATTTAGCCTTGCATTTGGGAGATAATGGGTTCGAACCCCATCGTCGGCAGACCTGAAGATGGTTTTCCATGGTTCCCCATTTTTCACACCACGCCTTAATTGTGGCCACGGTTGCCTTCTTCCCAGTCCTAGTCCTTCCCTATCTCGTCGTAACCATAAGACCTCTCTCTGTTAGTGTGGCGAAAAAATGAACATGGCAAAAAGGAAGTTCAGACGTTCGTCTTGTATGTTCAAGGCTGCGGATTCGAATTGAATTAGGATATTCCTTGATTCTCTGAAAGAGCAAAGGATTCAGTATGACAAAAGTTTGGGTGCGATAAAGTGGACAATAAAATCGAAAATGAATATATATTTTATTAATCTCTTGGTTGGTCACGATTTTCGTTCGACAAGCTGTGACTATCCACCAGGCTGTACATGATTTCCATATGTCACTTCATGACTATTCGTTCAGCGATCCATGATTTATGGCTCACAGTCCAGGAGTAGGCTAATTAGTTAATACTGTATGTACGACTTTCTCATGGATGTCCATGATTATTCACTTGGCAGTCCGCGATATTCATCTCACAGTCCAAGAGTACTCAGTTTACATGTACGACTTTCCCAACACAGTCCATGATTATTCATCTGACAATCCACGATCCTGGAATCCGGGAGTTCAGGAGTATTCAGACAACCATGTGCGAGATTCCCATGACAGTTCCTGAGTACTCAGTAAACAATGCACGATTTTCAGTTGGCAGTCCGTAATTATTCTCTTAGCAAACTATGATTTGCGTTTGGCAATCCAACAATTTCACCAGACAATCAACAATTAAACAGCATGAAAATCCATGAAATTTATGGTCCATGATTATTTGTCCGACACACCACTATTCAATATTATTTGCATCATACTTTAGGTTTATGGGCCGTCAAAGCATGGGCAATAGAAGTCACACGACTCTTTCCTGACGTCGTTATCAATCAGTTTCATCCCTCATAAAATCACATTCGTTCTTTTATTTTTCTGTCAGAATTCGATTCACTACGGCACACGATAAACCTGCTCAAGACAAAAGGCCACTGATTTCCTCGCGGTAACATCAGGTTATGTTCCTTCCTGACGTCTGAAGGATCGTTCTATAACAAAATAGCTGATCCTCTCATTGTACTAAAGATCATTCCATGTTAAGAAGACAGTAATGTTTTTATGGACCTACACGGAGCTAACAAATCCCCTCTTAGACACCTATAATTCCTCGTGATTAAGGAATATTATAATGTACTTCATGTTGTATTAGGAAAGAGAGAAAAAGGGATAAGGCATGTTTTGCCCTTGCTTTATTAAAAAAAACTGCTGAAGCTTTTCTGTTTCATAAATACATTCACAGGGAGGAAGCACAACGTCGGCCACAGTCATCGCTGTGTCAGCTTATTACATGTTGTAGAGAAGTAGACTATTTATGTGTTACGTATGTCTTTTGCTTTTGCTACGGGCTTTACGTCGCACCGACACAGATAGGTCTTATGGCGACGATGGGATAGGAAAGGCCTAGGAATTGGAAGGAAGCGGCCGTGGCCTTAATTAAGGTACAGCCCCAGCATTTGCCTGGTGTGAAAATGGGAAACCACGGAAAACCATCTTCAGGGCTGCCGATAGTGGGATTCGAACCTACTATCTCCCGGATGCAAGCTCACAGCCGCGCGCCTCTACACGCACGGCCAACTCGCCCGGTCGTATGTCTTTTAGTCCTTATATTAATACGTATTTGTGTTGAGTGAGTGTTACGTCATTAATTGGCCTACGTGTGCGATTACTTTCTTTAACATTAATTCAGTGATTTACTTTCACTAGAGCTCAAAAGTTAAGCATAATCACTAAACGAGACCATACCGCCTGATAGGAATGTCAGACGTATTGGTGAACAAACAAAAGCTGACTCACACACCAAATGTCACACAAATTGTCCAAAGGTTCTGATAGCTAAGGTACACCTTTGACAACGACTAACAAAACTTGGCAATGTCTTCCACAACAAAATATGCTGTTAAGGTGTTAATATGGTGTATTGTTACCTCTAACGGCCACACATGATTCGCAGCGACGTGGCATGCTCTCTATCAGATGATCCAAGAGCTCTTGCGGCAGTCGATCCCATTCCTCCGAAAGATCAATGTGAAGGTTTTAGAGGATCCTTGATGGAGGCTGACGGGATGCAATTCGCCTCCCAAATGCATCCCAGGCATGTTCTATAGGATCAGATCCGCAAACCTCGCTGGCCAGTCCATGCGATTAACGTCTTCCCCAGTCAGAAATTCATCCACCAGAGCAGCGCGGTGAGGTCGGGCATTATCGTCCATTAAGAGGAAGTCTGGACGAACCGCACCTCTGAAGGGTCGAACATGTGGTCTCAGTACCTCATCCCTGTATATCCGAGCGTTAAAAATCTTCCTGGGACCACCCATGAAAATGTGCAGGTCCGTTCGGACATTCAACATGATGCCGCCCCACACCATAACGCTATCACCACCATACTGGTCCCGTTCCACGATGTTCCTGTGGTTGTATCGGCTACCTGGTTCTTTCCAGATTAGTGAGCGACGGGAATCGTTCTGCAAACTGAAGCGGGATTCATCTGTGAAGAGCACATGCTTCCATTCATTCATGGTCCAATTTTGATGTTGACGGCTCCACAGTAAACGGGCCTGTCTCTGTGCTGGAGTGAGCGGGACGCACACCGCTGGACGTCGGGCAAACAGCCCTGCTGTTCTGAGCCTCCGATACACAGTTTGCCGGTAAACGGCAACCCCTGAGACGGCTGCAAGCTCCGCCGACAATTGTCTTGCAGGTGCATTCCGATTTCGTCGGGCGGTTAAGGCTAGATATCGGTCCTGCTGTGGAATGGTTACCCTTGGTCGACCTGGCACTGGCCTACGACTAACATCCCCTATGTCTCGAAATCGTCTCCAAAGCCTCGAAGTGCCACTTTGTGGCACATTCAAGGATACGGCGACTTCGGTCTGTGTCTGGCCTGCTTCCAGGTGGCCGAGTATTCTACCCTGAAAAACGGGGTTCAAATGGCGTCGTTGTGCCATAATGTTGTCACGTTTACCACGAGGCTATACTCCGCACACTATAACAGGGCAAACACGACTGAGGAAATATGGGGAGCAGGCAATGACTGTGTTTACCTTGCGGTTACGCCGCTAGTCGAAGCAGGGAACACTCCTTTCCTATACAGAGCGAACAGGCAAGGTTGGCTGATGCATATGTCGTGCGATTTGCGGTCTATTTCCTGTTTTCCAGCTTACTCGTAACTTATGCTTAACCTTTGGACACTAGTGTACTTTATGGATGTGTCTGAGGAAGGAACAAAAGAAAACTGTGCTTAATTTGCAGCTTATTTCCTTCCCTCTTGTATTTTGAACTTGAAAATTGTTAAAAACATTTACGCTCATCAAAGTCTCTAGACTTTTCCAATCGTGAAATTACCAGCGTTTCGCCCCAGAGTAACAGTGGGCTCATCAGTTGGAATGTTACACCTTTACAAGACGCTGGCGTTAGTGCGCCGTTGAGACACCACTGCAAGCCCCCTATGTAGGACAATACAGTGACGGTACACTAAGGGAAGCATGTGCCTCCACGTATATGAATGCCTGCCTTTTGCCTACATTAAAAATAAGGTTCCTAGAAGGAAACCATAATTGAATTTCATCGATTGCGTAATGTTAACAATTGTATTTCACAAACGTATGGTCCACCGTTTTCCCGTTATGCTGTGAATACCAAAACAAGCCCTCTCTAAACCCCAGTCCTGCTGTGTTCATAAAAATAATTTTCAGCTCAGTTTCACAAATGTATGTGCCATCATTTTCCCGTGATGCTGTTGTGCAGAACCGTTCGATGTGACAAACTTGTTCTCATAAGAGCAGTACTGTTTTCGTTAAAGTGGAATGATCTTTAGTGTGTTGTAATCCTCATACACAGGATTGTACTAATCATCTGTCTTATTTACAGTGCGGCCCGGAAGAGACCTCGGAACTCGACCCAGGAAAAGAGTTGCTACTCTTCCTGCTGCACCATCGACGTGTGGGGTATCGTGCTCAACATCTTGTTGCAGGATGCACCTTTCTTCGCTTTTCGCCTGTTGCTCATTCTGCATTACCGCATCATCAGCTACATGAACGTCTTCTTCACCTGCAAGAACACCCTGGTTATCGTCCTGCAGCTCTACAGACTGTATGTGGTACAGGCAGAGGCGAGGAAACTGAGAAAAGCAAGTAGTGGAAGAACCAAGACAAACTCTGTTGCTGTGGTGTCCGAACAATATCGACTGAGGGTAAGTGCGTCACCACCCAGATTCACTGCTGGTTTAGAATATAAGTTAGGTTTATTAAACCAAAAAAATAGAAGAAATGACGACAAATGAAGCGTAAAATTATTGGGAGTTGTGAAACACTGACGATAACTTCTCCAGGCAAATGCCGGGATGGTACCTAACTTAAGGCCACGGCCGCTTCCTTCCCTCTTTCTTGTCTGTCTCTTCCGATCTCCCCAACCCCCACAAGGACCCTGTTCGGCTTACCAGGTGGGTGCAGTCTGGGCGAGGTACTGGTGCTGCTCCACAGTTGAATCCCCCTACCCAAAGTCTCAGGCTCCAGGACACTACCTTTAGGAGGGAGAGGTGGGATCCCTCACCGAGTTCGAGGAAAAAACGAAGGGTAAACGGATTAAGAAAGAAAGAAAGTAAGAAAGAAAGAAAGAAAGAAAGGAAGGAAAACAGGAGGACAAATTTTCATTTCAAATGGGTTAAGAATAACTGTAGTTATACCGTATAATTAGCCTCTTATTTCCTGTTTAATTGTCGAATATTATTTCAGTTTTAATGGAAATGTAGTTCATCCCTTAATGATATAATACTTGGTCATCAGTCCCGCGTGTTGGTAAATAAATATTTTTTTATTTTACTTGGCAAGATTAAGATCTTCAAGCCTTAAAACAGAAATATTCCTATAAGGAAAACTCTATCTGACGACTTTTAGCAATTTGATTTCTACACGATTTAGTAGGCTATAACTTTGACCTAGCAAGTTGGCTGCAAAGTTTTGGCCGTGTGGGTGCAAGGCTGTATTCGGGAGATGATGGGCTCGAATCCCACTATTGGTAGCCCTCAAGATGGTTTTCCGTGCTTTCTTCATTTTCAAACGAAGCTGTACTTAAATTAAATTAAATCCAGAGCCACTTCCTTCCTAGTCCTATCCGATCATTGCCGAAGACCTACCTGAGTTAATGCTACGTTTAACCACTAGCAAAAAGATCAAAGTTCTTCTGTTGTCTAATCAATCAATCAATCAATCAATACTGATCTGCATTTAGGGCAGTCGCCCAGGTGGCAGATTCCCTATTTGTTGTTTTCCTAGCCTTTTCCTAAATGATTTCAAAGAAATTGGAAATTTATTGAACATCTCTCTTGGTAAGTTATTCCAATCCCTAACTCCCCTTCCTATAAATGAATATTTTCCCCAGTTTGTCCTCTTGAATTCCAACTTTATCTTCATATTGTGATCTTTCCTACTTTTATAAACGCCATTCAAACCTATTCGTCTACTAATGTCATTCCACGCCATCTGTCCGCTGACAGCCCGGAACATACCACTTAGTCGAGCAGCTCTTCTTCTTTCTCTCAATTCTTCCCAACCCAAACATTGCAACATTTTTGTAACGCTACTCTTTTGTCGGAAATCGCCCAGAAGAAATCGAGCTGCTTTTCTTTGGATTTTTTCCAGTTCTTGAATCAGGTAATCCTGGTGAGGGTCCCATACACTGGAACCATACTCTAGTTGGGGTCTTACCAGAGACTTATATGCACTCTCCTTTACATCCTTACTACAACCCCTAAACACCCTCATAACCATGTGCAGAGATCTGTACATAACATAACATAACATAACATAACATAACATAACATAACATAACATAACATAACATAACATAACATAACATAACATAACATAACATAACATAACATAACATAACATAACATAACATAACATAACATAACATAACATAACATAACATAACATAACATAACATAACATAACATAACATAACATAACATAACATAACATAACATAACATAACATAACATAACATAACATAACATAACATAACATAACATAACAGAGATCTGTACGTAACAAAATATTGTATAAGGGGCAATCAAAACGTTTCCGTTCGACGGCCGTACAGTCCTGAATCGGGATGCCAATCAGGGCGTGAGCATTGAGGCACTCATCCCGCCGACGCACCAGGTTGAAGATCCCCGTGTGGTAAGATACGGCATCCTGCTCCGTGAAGCGGTCTGTAGCCGTCTCTGCACATCCTCGTCCTGTTCTGCCTCCAGATATCCTTCCTGACGCAAACTCTAGGTGGAAGGATTCATTCACAATCAGGTGCTTCTGTGGTGCTGTGCGTTGTGCATTGTTGTTGTCCGAAATGGATGGGGCTGGCCTCCCAGATCGACCGGCATCTTGTGTCAGAACGCGACCCGCACGGAACTTGGTGCACCATTCCACAGCGGTGGTTTTCGACAGACATGCTGCCACATACACAGGCTTCATTCTCCGATGGATGTCCACCAGTGTTTGTCCTTCGGCAGCCGAGAACAGAATAACAGCTCATTGGTCCTGTTTGGACGCATTTGGTAATAACGTCGCCATAGTTCACGTGGCCGCAAGTAATGCACGCACCTAGGCACGACAAGACTGCCACACTGATCCGTTTGCCTACATGTCCATGCTTATGTACCTGCATCGGAGTCGAGTTATATTGCATGTCCGCTGCAGCAACGCCCCCAAACGGAAACTTTTTGATCACGCCTTGTATTTGGCAGGGGAATATTTACAGTAGTAACGAGTAGGAAATATAAAGTACTCATTCGTGTTTTCGATGAACTACACAGTGTATTAAAACTGTTCCTATTTCGTAGACACGTCACTCGGTTGATGACCTCATTTCCGTGGTGTCCAACAGTCCCCCCAGTCCGCTGGACGACATCGATGACGATGAGCTGGAGCTGACCCTAGCGGAGCTGCAAGCAGTCAGACGAAGTCGCAGGTAGGTTGAAACTTCACCAGCTGTCATCTTCATGAAAATACATTCAAACAAATCAGAAGTATTGTTGCAAAGCGTGTTATGTTCACTAAATTTTACGCGAGAAATAAAAAAGAAAACGATTACGGCCTAACCAGGCAAGTAACACAAAGCAGTAAAAGTGTACTTATACGCTAGATATACACCCAGCAACCAAGAAACATGAAAACATTTCAGAATTAGATTTTACGAAAATCGGAAAAACACTTCAAACGCAAAACAACTTGACTCACACAGTATAATAATACGATTTTTTTTACAATTACATAGAATTACTTACTGCCTCCGTGGCTCAGGCGGCTGTACGCCGGTCTCTCACCGCTGGATTCCGTGGTTCAAATCCCAGTCACTCCATGTGAAATTTGTGCTGGACAAAGCTGAGGCGGGACCGGTTTTTCTCCGGGTACTCCTGTTTTCCCTGTCATCTTTAATACGGCAACGCTCTCCAATGTCATTTTATTTCAACGGTCAGTCGTTGTACGGCTCCATGGCTAAATGGTTAGCGTGCTGGCCTTTGGTCACAGTGGTCCCGGGTTCGATTCCGGGCAGGGTCGGGTATTTTACCTATAATTAGTTAATTTCGCTGGCACGGGGGCTGGGTGTACAGTATGTGTCGTCTTCATCATCATTTCATCTTCATCACGCCGCGCAGGTCACCTACGGGTGTCAAATAAAAAGACCTGCATCTGGCGAGCCGAACTTGTCCTCGGACACTCCCGGCATAAAAGTCATGCGCAATTTTTAATTTTGTCAGTCGTTGGGCATTCCCCCAGAGGAGTGCGACAGGCTTGACAGCTGGTCAATTCCTATGCTCGCCGCCAGATCGAGGCTTCATTCAGTCCAATCCTAACTCGGTTGAAACTGTAAACAGGCTGTGGATTTTCATAGAATGCATGGAACTTCATTGTAAACGAAAAAAAAGTAAAGCTTTTGAAAGGAATAGTGTATATTACAGATTTAAAAAAAAAAAAAAATTACAGTTCTTCATGTTTAGTGCTCCAATAGACTGAGATATTGCTCCATCGTCGTACCGCAACTGAACTTAGTCTGTCCAGTGTCGTTAGTGAATGACACCAATGTGTAGAATATCCAACATAAGAATGCAGCGAACTTCCGATGGATTCAACGTAACAAAATATGTCCGTGCACAAAACTCGGTTTGCTCCGTCAGGTCGGTGAACAAATTATATTTGAAACGACAGTTATATTTCAAGCGTCATTTACGCCAGGAATAAACACGGGTTGACACGATTTAATTTCACGCCATGAAAGAGCACATGAAAAACTAAAAGGAACTGCATCAAACTTTATTTTGTCCATGGGTGGACATAATGTACGTTGCAACGATACTCCAAAAAATAGGATCATCAATCGCCATTGATCTGAGTAAATATTAAATACCATTACTGTACGTCAATTTGTATAGTCTACGTTAATTGTTGCTGTCTGGGAGAAAGAAAGCAATAGATTATCGACTTACACACTTAAAAAGAAACCGTTGATTATTTCATACACCACAACATGTAACGTGTCGGGACTTACCACATCTTCAGGGGTTTTATAGACCTAGACTAAAATAATCTTCACATTTTGCTCTCTTAGGCCACATCACACTTAGTCTCGGTACCAAAAAGTCTCAATAGTTATTTTTAGATAATTGTATTTTGGTAAAGAGTTATATGCTTCAGTTAGAATAGTGGACATGGTAAATAAGCACAACATTGCTCTGTATCTTCCATGACATTTGTTGTTTGAGTTTCTTTATGTACTCTCTTGATCAATGAATAAACGAAAGAATCAAGACTCGAACCCTTCTGTCGGCTCTGAAGATGGTTTCCCTTGGTTTCCCATTTGCACACCAGGCAAATGCTGGGGCTGTACTTTAGTCTCGGTACCTGGTCGCTTACTTCCCACTTCTAGACTTTTCTTCCCCCATCGTCGCCATAAGATCTATCTGTATCGGTCCGACGTAAAGCAACTTTTTTAAAAATTCAAGCTATACTTTGACCTCATATTGTATAACCTAATTGGATAATTCACTATACATTTTTTAGAATTCTTCAAAATGTAGCTATTTCCAAAGGTAATCGAAAATTGCCACATTTTATTAAAAACTGAAGGACTTAAATGCGAAAACCTACCAAAAATGTCGATGTTTCCAAAAATTAAAATGTGATCTTTTTTGTAAAATTCTATACAAATGTGTCTGTTAATCGTATGGTATTCTTTCTCTACAAGAACGTCTCTACTTTCATAATAAGTGAAAAGAAGTACTTGTTTACTTCTGGAGATATTGTGGGTTTTTTATTTATTTTTATTTAGAAATATGGGAACACAATTTTGAAAAACCGTTCATGGTTACGTGAATGATGTTGATCCACGAAATATCACTGTAATATTTGTCACAAATGGAAGATAGTAATTGCTTTTACTCAAATAAAGTCTCAAATCCCACGTTGATTAAGAAATAATACGAAATATTGTATTTTAGGGAATACATACTTTACTGCCTTACAACTATTTCTGCTACGTCGCAGCGCTTCCGTGTTTTGTTTGCCCAACACTGTCGTCTGTGATGTCTTTGCTCACTGAAGCTCTTTGGTGTCGTTTTATTGATTTTTCTCATTCGATTTAATTTGATGGGCTGTCACTTCATGTGCATTATCTGATTCATTAAACCATTTATTGGTCCAGGGATCATGCTATTTTTCAACAAAATACCCGCACTCCCATTCGCTAGAAAGAGATCTCGTTGGTGCCAGCCCTAGACCTCAAGAAAAAAGAAAACGACGGCGCGAGCAGCGGAATGCAAGTAATATGGCCAAAGATAACAAAAATCGCAGACAAAGCACTCCCATTCATCGGTGCCAGCCCTGTACCTCAAGAAAGAAACAAAAGACAGCGCGAGCAGCGGAATGCAACACCATGGACTCCTGTTTACAGCCAGTAAATACGTATGCATATTTCTTGCTAGTAACGACGGTATTTCTTAATCAACCTGGGATTTGAGACTTTATTTGAGTAAATCAATGATTACCTTTCGTTTGTGACAAATATTACAGTGATATTTCGAGGATCAACATCATTCACGTAACCCCGTTCATAACCAGTCCCACCACACAACGTTATTTTTTTATACTGTTTGACCGAGATGAAAATGTTGTATTATATCCGATCAAAACTTTACCTCTGGAGGTCGCGTATGATAACCACACATAAAACAATGAATTACACTTTCGGAGGACCACTTAAATGTTATTAAGGCAATACAGTATATAAAACATTTAGAACACACAAGTCACTTATATATTCAGATGTACGTGAACTACAAAACGCACTAGTACTGTACGTACTTCTTATACATATACAATTATATTTACACATGCGGTACGTACTGACACAAATTAACACTAGAAATATGCTTTACACTTGTGTTCCTAATTGTATTGTGCCAATGGTTTGGCTGCACCTGAAACGTTAGCACTGTTGTGCTAGTATTTTGTGAGACTGTTGTCTCCACATGTTACTAGCGGCCTGTCTGACGCGCTTCTCTGGTGCCTTTCTCTCGCCAGTCACTTGCCAGAAAACAGTCCCGGAAGCCAAGTCCTGCCCTCTATTCACAATTTCAAGAAATATAAATAAAATACTACAATAATGTAAGTTAAACACAAATAAGTTATAAAATTACTTAAATATAATTGTTAATGCGATATGTGCAGTAACATACCGGCCCACTTAAAATGTGCTCACATTTTACAAATTAAATGCAATAACAATGAAATTAAATACCCTGAAAATAAAACAAGTAATGCATTGAGTTCTGTCTCAAAAAAGAAAAAACTGTCAAGGCAAAGATAAATACATATGCACAAATACACAAGAAAATATGGACGACGCACTACACTGAGGTCACTAGTCAATTGGGAGTGGGCATAATTTGCACACAGGTCTCCTATAAACTCCTGTGGGTGTACGGACATCAACGACTCTCACCAACCCGTCCTTGCCTGGAAATGTTTGCTCAATGATGCCTAGTCTCCAGTCCAATGGTGGAGTGTTGTCCTCCTTAATTAGGACAACAGTTCCTGTAGATACACTGGGCTGTGCTGACCTCCATCTCATGCGTTGCTGCAAGCTGCCCAGATAGTCGGATGACCACCTGTTCCAAAAATGTCCCTTCATTTTTTGAAGATGATTCCACCTGGAAAGCCTTGAAGTATTTGATAAGGTTAGGTCTGGTTCAGGTATGGCCATCATGGGTTCTCCTATCAGGAAATGTCCGGGTGAAAGATAGGAGGTGTCATTTGGGTCATTGTTCAGGAGAGTGATTGGACGTGAATTTAAAATGGATTCAATCTGACAGAGAAGAGTAGTCATTTCTTCGAATGTCAAGTGAGCGTGCTTGGTAATTCTAGTAAGATGAAATTTCATAGATTTCACCCCAGCTTCCCAAAGACCTCCGAAATTTGGTGCTCGTGGAGGAATGAATTTCCAGGTAAATCCTTCTTGGATTCCAACATTATCAATTTCACGTTGGTGTTGCTCTGATTGGAATAATTTGTTAAGTTCTCGAAGTTGATTTCTGGCTCCGATGAATGATGAACCATTGTCACTGTGAAGTTGAAGTACCTTTCCTCTCCGGGCTATCATTCTCCTTAAGGCAGCAATGAAGGCTTCGGTGGTTAAATTGCTTACAAGTTCCAAGTGAATGGCCTTGGTGGCTAAGCAGACAAAAAGTGCAACGTAGCATTTTACTCTCGTGTTACTACGTGGAGAACCTTGTTTAATGAAGAAGGGTCCCGCAAAGTCTACACCGCTATATAGGAAAGGACGAGTGGGTTTAACTCTTTCAGCAGGCAGCTGGCCCATCAATTGCGATGAGCTCTCGGCCTTGAACCTGTAACATGTCACACATTTGCGAATGACACCTTTGACAGTTGTCCTGGCGTGAGGAATCCAATACTTCATTCTAAGTGATGCAACTAGTAGCTGTGTGCTAGCATGTAGTAATCTTAAGTGTTCGTCACGAATAATTAATTTCGTGACATGGTGATGCGCTGGTAATATAATCTGATGTTTCTGGTCATATGCTGCGTCTGCATTACGTAATCGCCCGCCCACTCTGAGACACTCATCTTTATCAAGAAATGGAGCGAGAGATTTTAACTGACTTCTCTTGTCAACTTCTTTTTTCAGTTGAAGATATTGAATTTCCTTCTGAAATTCCTGGTGTTGAATATATCGTACACAGCAAAGTAGTGCATTGTTGCATTCTTCCGTGCTTAGATTTCCTGTAATCTTCGCATGTGAGTGCTGTAAATTGTAGATGAATCTTTTACAGTACGCAAAGACCCGTTTCATTCTTGATAACGAGGAAAACCGTGTAGTGATGTCTTCATTATCGCAGCTGTTGATTGCACATGTAGTGGGTTTGGCTTCAAGTGCTTCTGAGGTACATTCTGCAGTACTGATTGGCCATAATTCTTCAGGCTGGCACAACCAGGACGGTCCATGCCACCAGAGGTCATGTGATTTTAATGCTTGAGGCTCGCTTCCTCGTGACAATATGTCAGCTGGATTCTCGTGTGTAGATACATGATGCCATGTGCAGCTTTCTGCCGTGTCCTGGATTTCAGAGACCCGGTTGGCGACGAATGTTTTCCACCTCGTCGACGGTGACGCGATCCATTGTAAGACAATTGTAGAGTCTGTCCACGCATGAATAGAACTTATATCCAGGTTGAGACTCGTGAACGTTCGCTTAAGTAATCTTGCTAACAGGAGAGCGCCGCACAATTCTAAGCGTGGAATTGACAATTGTTTAAGTGGGGCGACTCTTGATTTAGAACACATCAAATTGCATGAAATAAGCCCTTCTTCATCTGTGGTACGAATGTACATGCAAGCCCCGTAAGCACGTTCAGAGGCGTCGCAGAAACCATGTAATTCACAATTTACAACTTTAGTCTTACTTAAAATGTACCTGTCAATTTTGATATCGTTAAGTTTTGGTAATTGCGAGTAAATAGCATTCCAAGTGTTAAGAAGCTGACTCGGCAGGTCTTGATCCCATTTTAATTGAAAGGTCCAGAGTTGTTGCAAGAAGACCTTGCATGAGAGAATAACTGGACCCAATAAGCCCAGAGGGTCAAAAATTGCAGCAATAGTTGAGAGTACACTTCTCTTGGTTGCATGGGAAACCCTTTTAACAGTTATGTCGAATTGAAACTGGTCCGTAGAAGGGTGCCAGAGTATTCCCAATGTTCTTACTGTGTCTGCATTGTCGAGTTGAAGTGGTGATTTGGTTTCTCTATTTTCTTCTGGTATTTTTGACATGACCTTACTGCTGTTAGAACACCATTTCTTAAGTTCAAATCTCCCTCTTAACAGTAATGTCTCTAATTCTTGCTGTAAGCGAATGGCTTCTGATTCAGTACTGGCTCCGGTTAGGAGGTCATCAACATAAAAATCCTTTCTAAGGACAGCTGCTGCTTGTGGAAATTCCTTTGACTCGTCATCGGCTAACTGTTTCAAACACCTCACAGCGAGAAAGGGAGCACTTGCCGTACCGTAAGTAACTGTCGTGAGTTCATAACACTGGAGAGGTTCGGTGCTAGTGTTTCTCCATAGTATTCGTTGTAGTTTCATGTCCTTGTTGTCAACTTGTATTTGTCGATACATTTTTGTAATATCTGCGACAAGAGCAATCTTGTGTGATCTGAAACGTAGTACAATAGAATGCAGGTCGTCTTGTATGGTAGGACCTACGAGTAACTTGTCATTCAAAGATACGCCACTGTCAGTCTTAGCAGACGCATCAAAGACAACACGAGTTTTAGTGCTGGTACTTGTTGGTTTGAATACGGCATGATGTGGCATGAAGTATCCTCCATCTTCAGTGCACGTGGGTACCGGTTTCATGTGGCCAAGTTTCAGATATTCATTCATGAATGCTGAATATTCTTCTCTTAATTTGGGATCACGATTAAGTTTCTTCTCAATACTGTAGAATCTCACTACTGCCTGAGGGTATGAATTCCCTAACTGCGATGAAGTCTGTTTAAGTGGCAGTCGAACTCGGAACCTTCCTGTAGCATCTCGCGTTGTGTTCTTAGTGAAGTGTTCTTCGCAATCTCTTTCTTCTTTGGTGATTGGTGGCATATTCAGTTCTTCTATTTCCCAGAATCTTTTAAGGTGTGTGTCTAATTGGTCTACCTGGATGAATAGTGATGTTGCATGTTCCCCTTGGTGTTGTATGGGTGCCTGGCCAGCTACTACCCAACCCAGTTTCGTATTCTGCAATGTTGGATACCCATCACGAGTTTTCTTGCCCTCCAATATAACCTTAAAGAATATGTCTGCACAGAGTAGCAAATCGATCTTGCTTGGAATGTGGAAATTTCTGTCGGCATATTTTATATTGGTGGGTAGATTCCATCTTGAAATGTCGATTTTTCTACTTGGCAAATTGTTTGTAATCTTTGGTAGCACTAAGCATGTGGCATCTATATTGAAAGGGCTGACCGCAGATTGCAAATGAACTGTAATGCAGTGTGAGGTTTGAACTCCTGCATCGTTAATTCCAGTTACTGGTGTAACATGTTTTTGTTTTCTTAGACGTAATAATTGAGCTAGTTCTTCGCTCACGAAATTTGTCTGAGAACCTGAATCCAAAAGACATCTAGCCTCATGCATATTACCGTGAATGTCTTTAACCGTGACTATCGCTGTTGATATCAAGACTGTAGACAGATCGGATTCCTTGACAGCGCAGTGAGTAACATCTGTTGAACGGGTTGTGTGATTAGCTACTGCTTGGCGTGAGCTGTGTTCTCTCTCTGTTTCCCGTGAGCTAAGCATTGGCCTGCTGCGGTCACGTCTGGTGTCATCATGCAATAGTGAATTGTGATACTTTCCGCACATCTTGCACGAGCCTGATTGGCACTGATTGACATTATGATTACTGCCCAAGCAGTTAAAGCATAATTTGTAATCTCTCACAACATTGTGTCTCTCATGGACATTGAGCCTTTTGAAGGACTCGCACTTAAATAGGTAATGTGAGACCTTGCAGAGTACACATTGGTAATTAACACTAGCATGCACATTGCTTACTTGATGTTTGGGTGTAGATCTAATCGACTGTTTAATCTGTTGAACTTGAGTACCTGGCTTGATTGCCTCAAGTGCTAAACATCTCTTTTCTAAAAATGTCCACAACACCTCCAGAGATTCTAACTCAGAACCTGAAGTGTGTATTTCCCATGCCTTCCTAGTCGCTGGGTCTAGTTTGTTGATTAACAATTGTGACAATAATAAATCTTCAATTGAAACATCTAAGTCAAGGGCTTGTAATGCTTTTACATTGGCCTGACTTGTGTTTATAGCCTCTCTGAGAGAATTGGCATTCTCTTTCTGGATTGAGTCTTGCTCTAATATCCGTTTAATGTGGATTGACGAAATTAATTTGTTGTTTTGAAACCTGTCTATTAACCTTTGCCAAACTATGCTGTAGTTGTCAGCAGATAGACGGAGACTTTGTGCAATTGAAAGAGATTCGTTTCTTAGATTGCTAATTAGGTAGTGAAATTTCTGTATATCATGCAAATCTTGATTGTTATGGATCATAGATACAAAGGAATCGTGAAATCCTCTCCAGTCTTCGTACTCGCCTCCAAATGGTTTCAGTGTAATAGTAGGTAATTTGATGTGCGCCCCATTGTAATTATTGCTTACTGAGATATTCCCTTGACTGGAGTGTCTGGAAAGACCTGTTATTTCATGCTGGGTGATTATTCTGTCTATGTCGACCTTTATCTGATGATATGTGTCTTCAAATATTTCTCTATCTGCTTCGTATGTTTCTCCCTCCTCACTGATTTCTAGCTGGGATTGAATGTCCTCATACCTTTGTTTCAATTCCTCTAAACTTTCCCTACGAGAGATAATAGCCACAATTCCCTGCTCACTGTTAAACCCATCTACGAAGTTTTTAATACGTGTTACGCTGCCCTTTATTACACCTCGTTTGCGTATTAGAATTTTAATACTCTCCTCTGCCATAATGAAAGGATAGGAATAAAGATATGAATTGGATCTGACCTTGTAAGGTGTGGGAAGTAGTTGTTGTCATCAAGGAGCCATCTTGATATGGCTCAGGGTTGCTACTGCCAACAGTCCACAGGTTGTATTCCACAGCGCGGAAGATTTGACCGGCGCGGTTGGTAGCTCTGATTTAGCGGCGTGAGTTCGCGCGTAAATCAGCCATGTGGCGAATTGCGTCATAAATTGCACCACGATACATCACAATATATTATCGGCATAATCCAGTCACTGTAAATGCACTATGTTTGTTGTCACATAAAATGAAAGCTCGAAGGATCCGGCCCGGAGGACCAAAATGTTTGACCGAGATGAAAATGTTGTATTATATCCGATCAAAACTTTACCTCTGGAGGTCGCGTATGATAACCACACATAAAACAATGAATTACACTTTCGGAGGACCACTTAAATGTTATTAAGGCAATACAGTATATAAAACATTTAGAACACACAAGTCACTTATATATTCAGATGTACGTGAACTACAAAACGCACTAGTACTGTACGTACTTCTTATACATATACAATTATATTTACACATGCGGTACGTACTGACACAAATTAACACTAGAAATATGCTTTACACTTGTGTTCCTAATTGTATTGTGCCAATGGTTTGGCTGCACCTGAAACGTTAGCACTGTTGTGCTAGTATTTTGTGAGACTGTTGTCTCCACATGTTACTAGCGGCCTGTCTGACGCGCTTCTCTGGTGCCTTTCTCTCGCCAGTCACTTGCCAGAAAACAGTCCCGGAAGCCAAGTGCTGCCCTCTATTCACAATTTCAAGAAATATAAATAAAATACTACAATAATGTAAGTTAAACACAAATAAGTTATAAAATTACTTAAATATAATTGTTAATGCGATATGTGCAGTAACATATACCATATATTATTTTTTATAATAATGTAGGCATACATACTGTATGGATAAATTTTCAAAAAGTAAACGGATATAGAAACAATCAAACAGCAAGAAAATGTTATGCAACTTATGGTCCGAACTACAGAGACAAGACGTTTCATTTCAGAAGTCCGATGCGTACTGCCTTGATTATGCGCCAACATCACTGCCTATTACACCCGACACCTAAGGAATATTACGAGGAAGTTTGAGTACCCATCCGTAGAAACACTCTTACTCAACAGCCGTTACACAGAGCAACACCGGGGGAGATGGCCGTGCGGTTAGAGGCGCGCGGCTGTGAGCTTGCATCCGGGAGATAGTGGGTTCGAATCCCACTGTCGGCAGCCCTGAAGATGGTTTTCCGTGGTTTCCCATTTTTACACCAGGCAAATGCTGGGGCTGTACCTAGGCCTTTCCTCTCCCATCGTCGCCATAAGACCTACCTGTGTCGATGCAACGTAAAGCAACTAGCAAAAAAAAAAAAAAAAATCGAGCAACATGTCCACCAATGTTCATTAATGATTTCAAACACATGAAAGGTAACAGTAAATTATTTAACATATCACATCATCATTTAGGGACAGTTCTTTCACCTTACGTCCTCCTGCAATTATTGGAAAATGCGAGCTCAGAGAAAGAAAAAAACTCTCAGTGATAACAGCATTTCAGATCCAATAAAAGCAAGCAAATCTATCGCAGTTATAACAACACACGTTAAATATATTTCCAAGGTACCACTTTCGCAGCCATTTAATATCAAAGAAATAATTAGCACAACATAGGAAAATATTAGAAACATTTAACGTTTTTTATAACCTATTTTATCTTAACACAAATATTGCTTTAGGTGTCCGGATTTTTGGATGAATAGTCAGCGTAGTGGTCTTTAGTTCGGACGGCCCCGGGTTCAATTCGCGGTGGGGTCATGGATTTTAATCCACAGGGACTGTGTTTTTTGCTGTCCTCAACATTGGGTTCATCGAAAACAATTGCATATGATCGTAAAAGTCTGCAAGTATAATTTCGTATGGCTATTGCCAGCGTGGTGCAGCCCGTGTAAGACAGATCCTCCGACAAGGGTTGGGGACATCTGCCTCTGTAGGAGGCTAGGATATTGTTTGTGCTGTGTGAGTTGTAGTGATATTGAGAATAGCACAAATACCTAGCCTCCGAGCGAAGGAATGAGCCAGTTAAGATTTAAATTCTCGATAGACTGGGAATCGAACCTGGGACTCACTGAACCAAAAGTCACTAAGCGTACAATTCAACCAAAAAGCCGTACTACAGAAGTGGCGATTTCGTGATACAGTATTATCTTGTTTTCAGAGCTGCTCAGCGAGTAGGTCGGGGTTTCCGTCAGGATACCGGGTACTCAACAGCCTCCAGCTCTCACGGAGAGGCTAGAGTAAGTAAAACTTAGAATATTTATTTATTTATTTATTTATTTATTTATTTATTTATTTATTTATTTATTTATTTATTTATTTACTGAACACATGTTTAAAGACTCTTCAATCAGAATGAATACTCCATCGCTTTTATGTTCAATACAGTATTTATTTTCAACGAAGAATAATTATGTATTGTTATGAAGCTTTTGAAATTACTAGTATTTGTAGGTCCCCACTAGTTCATAAAACAGACAGGACAGTAAATAGAAAATATATTTACATGTATATTACTGCGTAAAGTAATAATTAATTACCGGTATTTATTATGATTTCTTTGTTCGTATCGGTCTACTAAGGACAACATTAGTTCAGCTGTCTTCTCTGGGCTTAGATCTTTGCCCAGTCCTCCTTCATTCGTTGTCGGTGTTGGTTGCTCTTTCCTTTCCTCCGTCCGCGTCTTTCCCGTCTTCAACTTTGGCCTTTCTTGAAAACCCTGGTGGTCTTTCAGTTTCTTCTTGAATGGGTTGCGTTCTTGAATATCTTCATAAGTGATCCCCATCTCCTGTAGGTCCCTTCCCACCTCCTTGAAACAAGTTGGCTGGGTCTTCTTATCTTTAAAATACCGAGCTCGATAGCTGCAGTCGCTTAAGTGCGGCCAGTATCCAATATTCGGGAGATAGTAGGTTCGAACCCCACTGTCGGCAGCCCTGAAGATGGTTTTCCGTGGTTTCCCATTTTCACACCAGGCAAATGCTGGGGCTGTACCTTAAGTAAGGCCACGGCCGCTTCCTTCCCACTCCTAGCCCTTCCCTCTCCCATCGTCGCCATAAGACCTATCTGTGTCGGTGCGACGTAAAGCAACTAGCAAAATTATCTTTAAAATAGGTAAAGATCTGATTCGATAAACGTGTTGGTTTCAGTCTTAACAAGTGGCCATAAAATGCAATTCTCCTTCTCTGCATGACATCAGAGATCTTCTGGACATGAGTATACAGCTCATAGTTATGCCGACGTCTATATTCATCTTTGTCTTTAATTGGGCCAAGAATTATCCTCAAAAACTTTCTTTCTTTCTTTCTTTCTTTCTTTCTTTCTTTCTTTCATTTGCAGTTTGTCTATCAGGCCTTTCTTGTTCATAGCAAGGCATTCCGCTGCATACAGAGCCTCTAGTCTTTTGACAGTGCAATAATGTCTGAGTTTTGCGTTCAAGGATATGGGCTTTTTGTTGTATACGTCAGTTGATAAGCCACTTCCATTTTATTCATGCGCGACGCAAAAGCTTCTTTATGAGAGATGTTTGGTTCTATCCACTAACCAAGATATTTAAACTTATCTGTCCGTTTGATTGCTCCCGGGTTTACTTTTCAGCTCTCTTCGTGCTGTCTTGATGTTAGTTATGATTGCCTTTTCTCGAAAGAGATTTGGAGGCCTGTTTTTTTCCTCCTGTGTCTTGAGGTGGTTAATTTGCTTTGTAACATTCTCTAAACAACCAGCGAAAATTTCTAGGTCATCTGCAAAAGCTAGGCAATCAACTGAAAGATTCATGTTCTTGTAACCCAATCTCACACCATTTAGGAGCCCATTGTTTTTAATTTCTCTGCTCCACTCACGGATGACTCTTTCAAAGACGCAATTGAATAGCAGGAGCGAGAATTATTATTATTATTATTATTATTATTATTATTATTAGTAGTAGTAGTAGTAGTAGTAGTAGTAATTATTATTATTAGTAGTAGAAGTATCAGCATCTGTAGTGGTTAGTGTAATTAGCTGCCACCCTCGAAGGCCCAGGCTCCATTACTGGCTCTGTCACGAAATTTGGAAAGTGATACAAGAACTGGAACGGGGTCCATTTCAGCCTCGGGAGGTCAACTCCCACCTCTATCGCTTCGGGAGCAGTGTCCTGGAGCGTGCGACATTTGGTTGGGGATATAACTGGGGAGGAGGACCAGTACGCCCAGGCGCTTTCACCTGCTATGTTGAACATGCGCGTTGTGGGAGATGGGAAGATTGGATTGGAATGGATGGATACGGAAGAGGGAAGAAAGCGACCGTGGCCTTAATTACCATCCCGACATTTGCATGGAGAAAAAGTGGGAAACCACAGAAATCACGTCGAGGATGGCTGAGGAGGGAATCGAACTCCCTATGCTTAGTTGACCTCCCGAGGCTGAGCGAACCCCGTTCCAGTCCTGGAACTACTTTTCAAATTTCGTGGCAGAGCCAGGAATAGAACCGGGCCTCCGGGGTTGGCATACTAACCACCACACCATCAAAACACTTAGGCAAGCATGAACTGAAATAAAGTTTAGATATTATCTAGAATACGCTCCCAATTACATCCTCTATGATTGTAATGTGTCGCTCTGTTCGTGAAGTTACACGCACTGTATTATGTTCCAGTCCGAAGACGAGGTCGAGGCTCGGAACATACGCAAAGCCCGAAAATCAAGAGGAACAATGACCGACAGGTGAGTAGAAGTCGTAAGTGGCTGTGCAGTTCGATGCTTATTCAAGATTCTCAACACAGTCTGTTGGCATTTAAATGATAAAGATTCCACTGATAAATCACAATTATCTTATTAATTTCCGAATGTTATCCTATTATAGGGCAACTCAGGGCTAAACCTAGATGAAAAAAGTGATTGACAACACGAGAACACAGATCTAAAATATTTATTACGGTACCTTATGTTTTACCCCTCTACAACGCAATTTTCGTATCAGTCAAATAAAACACCAGTAAATACAACTGTACACTGCTGTGAACTCATTTTCCCGCTTTTTAATTGAATAGCTGAGGTAAAAAAAGAAAAAGTGCTCAAGTGACTCTTGTTTGACCGTCACGTTAGGTTGTTCGAAAATCACTCAAAAATTCACTGAAGATATTTTTATGAAAGAATTTAGACTGTCATTTACTACTAGCGTACATTTTACTTAAACTTGGAGGATTGTAATTTACTTTTTTAACCGCTCGCCGGCTCCGCGGTGTAGGAGTAGCGTCCCTGCCTCTTACCCGTAAGCCCCGGGTTCGATTCCAGGCCAGGTCAGTGATTTTAACCTGGATCTGAGGCCTGGTTCGAGGTACACTCAGTCTACATGTTTAAATCGAGGAGCTATCTGACGGTGAGATGGCAGCCCGGTCTAGGAAGCCAAGAATGACGGCCGAGGGGATTCGTCGTGCTGAGCACACGATACCTCGTATTCTGCATGCCTTCGGGCTGAGCAGCGGTCACTTGTTAGGCCGTGACCCTTCGGAGCTATTGGGCCATAGATTTGGGTTTGGGTTTTTTATTGGTTCAATGTCACACTAACACACAAGGTTTTTGGCGACGGGTGTGGTGGCCGCGGCCTTAATTAAGGTACAGCCCCAGTATCTGCCTAGGGTGAAAAAGGAAACCATTTTAAGTCTTCAAAGGTGCCAAAGTTGGGATAGAAACCCACCATCACCCGTATGCAAGCTCAGAACTAAGTCACCCGAATCGTACAGCCAACTCGTACGATAAGTTACAAGCACAGACGTTGAAATTTGCAGATGTAGACTTTAGTTCGAGCTATTTCTCACACGGTCAATCGGTATGTCATCTGCTCCCAAATCAATAGCAGATTTGTGCAGATCTGGGCCGAAGATAATTGGTTGTCTACCAGGAAGGGTTAAGTGGCATGACTGGACGAGGAATCACCTAACTTTTTTCGGTTACCCTACAGTATAATGTAGCACAACCGTACCCTGTTCATTATCAACCCATCAACGACGGATTCGAACATATAATGTACACTGACTGACAGAGCAAATGCAACACCAAGAAGGAGTGGTCAGAACTTTATGCCAATTGCAGGGTAAACTGACGTCACTGAGGTATGCTCATGATGTGAAATGCGCCGCTGTGCTGCGCACGTAGCGAACGATAAATGGGACACGGCGTTGGCGAATGGCCCACTTCGTACCGTGATTTCTCAGCCGACAGTCATTGTAGAACGTGTTGTCGTGTGCCACAGGACACGTGTATAGCTAAGAATGCCAGGCCGCCGTCAACGGAGGCATTTCCAGCAGACATACGACTTTACGAGGGGTATGGTGATCGGGCTGAGAAGGGCAGGTTGGTCGCTTCGTCAAATCGCAGCCGATACCCATAGGGATGTGTCCACGGTGCAGCGCCTGTGGCGAAGATGGTTGGCGCAGGGACATGTGGCACGTGCGAGGGGTCCAGGCGCAGCCCGAGTGACGTCAGCACGCGAGGATCGGCGCATCCGCCGCCAAGCGGTGGCAGCCCCGCACGTCACGTCAACCGCCATTCTTCAGCATGTGCAAGACACCCTGGCTGTTCCAATATCGACCAGAACAATTTCCCGTCGATTGGTTGAAGGAGGCCTGCACTCCCGGCGTCCGCTCAGAAGACTACCATTAACTCCACAGCATAGAAGTGCACGCCTGGCATGGTGCCGGGCTAGAGCGACTTGGATGAGGGAATGGCGGAACGTCGTGTTCTCCGATGAGTCACGCTTCTGTTCTGTCAGTGATAGTCACCGCAGACGAGTGTGGCGTCGGCGTGGAGAAAGGTCAAATCCGGCAGTAACTGTGGAGCGCCCTACCGCTAGACAACGCGGCATCATGGTTTGGGGTGCTATTGCGTATGATTCCACGTCACCTCTAGTGCGTATTCAAGGCACGTTAAATGCCCACCGCTACGTGCAGCATGTGCTGCGGCCGGTGGCACTCCCGTACCTTCAGGGGCTGCCCAATGCTCTGTTTCAGCAGGATAATGCCCGCCCACACACTGCTCGCATCTCCCAACAGGCTCTACGAGGTGTACAGATGCTTCCGTGGCCAGCGTACTCTCCGGATCTCTCACCAATCGAACACGTGTGGGATCTCATTGGACGCCGTTTGCAAACTCTGCCCCAGCCTCGTACGGACGACCAACTGTGGCAAATGGTTGACAGAGAATGGAGAACCATCCCTCAGGACACTATCCGCACTCTTATTGACTCTGTACCTCGACGTGTTTCTGCGTGCATCGCCGCTCCCGGTGTCCTACATCCTACTGAGTCGATGCCGTGCGCATTGTGTAACCTGCATATCGGTTTGAAATAAACATCAATTATTCTTCCGTGCCGACTCTGTTTTCCCCCCAACTTTCATCCCTTTCGAACCACTCCTCCTTGGTGTTGCATTTGCTCTGTCAGTCAGTGTATACTATTATTATGAAAAGAGAAAATTGTGGATTGATTTATCGGGATTAATCTCTGGAACTAAACAAATGTCCGCCTCTACGGTGTGGTGGTTAGTGTGATTAGCTGTCACCCCCGAAGGCTCGGGTTCAATTCCCTCCTCAGCCATCCTAGAAGTGCTTTTCCGGCGTTTCCCACTTCTCCTCCAGGCAAATCTCGGGTTGCTTTCCCCCCGGATTCAGCAAGGAATCTCTACAACCTCAAGGGCAGTATCCTGGAACGTGAGGCATTTGGTCGGGGATACAACTGGGGATGAAGGCCAGTACCTCACCCAGGTGGCCTCAACTGCTATTATGAACAGCATGTAGGGGATGGGAAGATAGGAAGGGATAGACAAGGAAGAGTGAAGGAAGCGGTCGTGGCCTTCAGCTAGGTACCATCCCGGCATTTGCCTGGAGAAAAAGTGGGAACACACAGAGAACCACCTCGAAGATGGCTGAGGTGGGAATCAAACCCCCTCTTCGCAGTTGACCTTCCGAGGCTGAGTGGATCCCGTCCCAGTTCTCGTTCAACTTTTCAAATTTTGTGGCAGAGCAGGGAATCGAACCCGGGCCTCCGGCGGTGGCAGCTAATCACACTAACCACTACACCATACAGGAGAAAAATGATTTATTTATTTATTTATTTATTTATTTATTTATTTATTTATTTATTTATTTATTTATTTATTTATTTACTAGCTGATGTACCCGTGCTTCGCTACGGGATTCTTAGAAAGACTGACTTTGTGGTTTTCCTAACTGAAATCAACATAGGTCATTACAAAAACGTAAGTACCGAGCTCGATAGCTGCAGTCACTTAAGTGCGGCCAGTATCCAGTAATCGGAAGATCGTGGGTTCGAGTCCCACTGTCGGCAGCCTTGAAGATAGTTTTCGGTGGTTTCCCATTTTCACACCAGGCAAATGCCGGGGCTGTACCATAATTAAGGCCACGGCCGCTTCCTTCCACCTCCTAGGCCTTTCCTATCCCATCGTCGCCATAAGTCCTATCTGTGTCAGTGCGACGTAAAGCAAATAGCAAAAAAAAAAAAAAAAAAAAAAAAAACAACGTAAGTATGAATGTAGCGATTAAAAGCAATGCTATCATATAAAATACTCGATCAAATGGAAAGCCTATGATGATCCAGTGTGTTACGTACCAGTAGTATCAGAAAATTTATAAACCAGGGGAATGGCATGCTAAAGAAGAAAGTTATCTAACTCACCAGCTACTTCCCATCAATATTCAGGCAGGCTGTTACACTCTGTCCGACTGGGCGAGTTGACCGTGTGGTTAGCGGTGCGCAGCTGTGAGCTTGCATCCGAGAGATAGTGGATTCGAACCCCATTGTCGGCAGTGCTGAAGATGATATTCCGTGGTTTCCCACTTTCACACCAGTCAAATGTTGGGCCTGTACCTTAATTAAGGCCTAAGTCACTCCTAGCCCTTTCCTATCCCATCGTCGCCATAAAACCTATCTATGTCAGTGCGACGGAAATCAAATAAAAAGTACTCTGTACGCAACAGTAATCCTATCTACTGGAGATGAGGGGCAACAGAAGACACAAAGCACATCACGACAAACAATGGTCAATGTAATGTCATTGTTGATCAGTGTTATGAGCTTTCTATATTGTAGGCCTACACATTTATTCTTTCGACTCTGTGATTTATAAAATATTTTATACCGTAAACTGTAGTTTCTTATTCTCCGACTTTACATACCGATTTTCGTTAAATACTGTTTACCCATTTTCTCGTTACTCTGCGCTGATATGGACTTAGTAACAAAAATTCAAATTCATGAATATCTTGGTGATCATAGCCAGTACGGTAACAATGTATAAGACATGAATAATAGGAAATTTAATACTATATAACCTTAGTTATTTAGCATTCATCGACTACACTTCTAATAAGAAATATTTGAGAATTACATTTTAGGCCTTCCCCTAAACTACCATTTCACTCAGCGTGAATAAAATAATTTACAGCCTAGATTATAGCGACTTATTTCCTGACTTTGCATACCGATTTTTATCAAGATAGGACTACTAATAACAACAATATTTGAGAATTAAATTTTAGGCCTTCCCCTAAACTACCATTTTTCTCAGCGTGAATACAATTATTGACAGCCTAGATTGTAGCAATTTATTCCCCAACTTTGCATACCCATTTTCTTTAAAATACGACCACTAATAACATAAATAGTTGAGAATTCAATTTTAGGCCTTCCCCTAAACTACCATTTCACTCAGCGTGGGTAAAATGATTTATAGCCTAGATTGTAGCGGCTCATCCAACGACTTCACATACTGATTTTCATTAGACCACTAATAACATAAATAGTTGTGAATTCAATTTTAGTCCTTCGCCTAAACTACCATTTCACTCAGCGTGAGTAAAATGATTTATAGCCTAGATTGTAGAGGCTCATCCCCCGACTTCACATACCGATTTTCATTAAATTCTCTCCAACCGTTTTCTCGTGATGCGTGTACATACAGACAGACAGACAGACAGACAGACAGACAGACAGACAGACAGACAGACAGACAGACAGACAGACAGACAGACAGACAGACAGACAGACAGACAGACAGACAGACAGAAATTACGGAAAAGTAAAAAGTGCATTTTCTTGTTACTAGGGACATGACCGATACAGAAATACCATTATTTTCAAATTCTGAGCAATGTACAGACAAAACTCTTATTTTATATATATAGATTTATTTATTTATTTATTTATTTATTTATTTATTTATTTATTTATTTATTTATTTATTTATTTATTTATTTATTTATTCCGTTCACCTTCCAGGGTTGGATTTTTCCTCCGGACTCAGCGAGGGATCCCACCTCTACCGCTTCAAGGATAGTGTCCTGAAGTTTGAGACTTTTGGTCGGGGATACAACTGGGGGGAAGACCAGTATCTCCCCTAGGTTGCCTCACCTGCTATGCTGAACAGCGGCCTTGTGGGGGATGGGAATACTGATAGGCAAAGAACGGGGAAGGAAGCGGCCGTGGGCTAAGTTAGGTACCATCCTATCATTTGCCTGGAGGAAACCACGGAAAACCACTTCGAGGATGGCTGAGGTGGAATTCGAACCCACTCTACGCAGTTGACTTCCCGAGGCTGAGTGGACCAGTCCTCGTACAACTTTTCAAATTTCGTGGCAGAGCCGGGAATCGAACCCGGGCCTCTAACCACTACACCACAGAGGTGGTCACGGGAATAACTAACCAAGAAATGCATAAGAACACGTGAGTTGTACAGTATTAGAAATCGCAAACTACATTCATTTCTTAATTAGAATCCTAACCTCAGTCGCCAAGCAACTTTGCCAATTTTACTTGACCGGATGCTTATTCCTTCTGAGTTCTGAGATGACAGGAGGTTACAAGCCTGCTAATGGTCTCTTGGAACGCAGGATTTCCGCTTGTCGCTCGACTGGAACAGCATATGGACGCTAAGCAGACCTCTCGAACTACAGGATGCTGCGGAAGGCACAGGGTCCTAACGATATGTCCAGAATTCTTAATATCACCCACTTGATATTTGTACACATGTGGTCTCTTCTGATATCTCAACTGAACAAACAACATTATTGAGCTGATAGTTTTAAGTAAGCTGTATTTATAGTTACTTGCCCTTGAAGCCTCCTCTCTTTGGGAATCGCCAACAGATTCACATCTTGAACACTTCCGGCCTTCATATCGCTTATGGCCGTCAAGGACATGGTAGGCATTAAAAGATGTAACATACTACTCAGTTATTCTTTGAACGTCTCCTACACAATGGAATTTTACCTCGAGAGAAGGAGAACAAACACAGTTCTTGTTCATGTATTCCTGTCTCGACGCGAAAGTTTACAATAACACTAATGTTATAACCAAACCTTCAAAGCCTCACAGAAAAAAACAACAGTATTACATGTCAGACTGTCCTGTGTATCATTCCTTTTTTCTCCCCATGTTCGTTGTTTGATGGAAACTATATAACTAGCGCAGTCTTCTGGAAAGCCATTTGACTGCAATGAAAATTGAAAGATAGAGGAGTAATTCCTATCTTAGGGACAATACAACGAACTGTACTATGACATCGAGATTGCGCCTATATTGTTTCTTTTCTTTCTTTCTTTATCCGTTTACCCTCCAGGGTTGCTTTTTCCTTCGGGCTCAGCGAAGGATCCCACCTCTACTGCCTCAAGGGCAGTATCCTGGAGCATGAGACTTCGGGTAGGGGGATACAACTGGGGAGCAGGGCCACTACCTCGCCCAGGTGGCACCCACCTGGTAAGCCGAACAGGGACCTTGTGAGGGATGGGAAGATCGGAAGGGATAGACAAGGAAGGGGGAAGGAAGCGGCCGTGGCCGTAAGTTAGGTACCATCCCGGCATTTGCCTGGAGGAGAAGTAGGGAATCACGGAAACTCACTTCGAGGATGGCTGAGGTGGGAATCTAACCCCCCTCTATCAGTTGATCTCCAGAGGTAGAGCGGACCCTGTTCCAGCCCTCGTACTATTTTTGAAATCCTGGGCCTCCGAGGGTTTGCAGCTAATCACACTAGCCACTACACCAGAGAGGCGGCCACACTGCAACATACCTGTTAAAAAACAGATTATTAAACAAGGAATAAAAGATAAAAAGAAATAAAACTACACAATATTAAACAAATAATTACATGTGTCGTTCTTAAAAGAACATCATCAGATTCTACCAACTCACATTCAATATTTGGAAATATTTATAATATTGAACTTGTGAGTTGGACAGAATGAAAAACTTTTAAGTTACATTTAACTAAGTCGACACTGGCTTCCTTCTGAACAAAGGATTGGAGATGTTCAGTGTTGGGAAGTAACTGAATAAAAGTAATCGGATTACTCTTAACGATTACATTCTTAGTAATTTTTACTTGTAATTTACTTCTCGAAATACAATTGTAATCGTTACATTCTAATAATTTGTATACTTACAACCGAGCTCGATAGCTGCAGTCACTTAAGTGCGGCCAGTATCCAGCAATCGGGAGATAGTGGGTTCGAGCCCCACTGTCGGCAGCCCTGAAGATGGTTTTCCGTGGTTTCCCATTTTCACACCAGGCAAATGCCGGGGCTGTACCTTAATTAAGGCCACGGCCGATTCCTTCCACTTCCTAGGCCTTTCCTATTCTATCGTCGCCATAAGACCTATCTGTGTCGGTGCGACGTAAAGCAAATAGCAAATATATATATACTTACATCGAACAGAAGAAGGAACGGGGGAAAATAAATGATGATTATGATGATGATGATGATAATGATAACGTTTTCAGTTCTACCATAGCTTCACTAGTACTAGATGAGGCATCATATTTGTACAAACTATGTTCTTCAAATTAAACACAGATATTCCTTCAAGTGCCTCTGTAGGGCGCCTTTTCAGAAAAAAGCAAAGATGTGATTTCCCCGAAAGACGTCAAAGGCTTAGCAATGATAATCTTAACAACCAATTTATTTATTTGCAAAGTCATTGACTGGAATAAAAATTATGCGAAAATATAATTTCGGAAGTTCCAAGCTATGGTATTTAGTCACACTTCATGTCTCTGTGCTAAAAAATAAAACATACAAAATAAATTGATATATTTTTTCTTGCAAAATTTGTATTATTATTCCTACTCCATGCGAAAAAATAATCAGTGATTTCCGTAAGATCTGCAAAATAATTTTACTGATTATTTGTTGAAAAATGTAGTGAGGTTTTCATTCATTGTCCATTCTCATCGTTACTACATCATTGACGTTAGCAACAAAATGTAAGCCATGGTCATAATCATCATCATCTGGAGGAATTTCCAACCACAGGCTGGATCTGCTTGAACATAAGGATTTCTATCGTTTTCTGTCTATCCGCCACTTCTCTTCTGTAATTGTCGTCCAGTTCCCTCCTCTTACCTCAGTGTTCTTCTTTACACCTTTCATCCATCCGTCCCTCTGTCTTTCTCTAGGTCTCCTTCCCTTCAACTCCATTTCTAACATTTCTTGGTATTGTCTCTTCTCCCATTCTTTTAACATGTCCACACCACTGCAGCCTTGATTTTTCTATCTTTTCTCTTTTTACCATTTCCCAAACTCCTCTCATTTCTTACTCTCTTCTTGTTCTTCTTCTTCTTTTCCTACCACTTTTTCCCACACCTGTGGGGTCACGGGTGCGAACTAACTAAGTCGCACATGTGGATTTGGCCCTGTCAAACCTGTATGGAGGGATGCAATCACTATTGCGTGTTTCTTTGGTGGTTGGTAGTGTGGTATGTTGTCTGAATATGAAGAGGAGAGTGTTTGGACGGACAAAAACACCCAGTCCCCGAGCCAGAAGAATTAATCAGAAGCGATTAAAATCCCGACCCAGCCGGGAATCGAACCCGGGACCCTCTGAATCGAAGGCCAGTACGCTGACTATTCGGCCAACGAGTCGGACATTTCTTATTCTGTTCATTCTTGTTAAAGCTACTCGACACATTTGAAACTTCATTTCCACTGCTTGTATTCTACTTTTATGCCTATCCTTCATCACCCACGTGTGTGATCCTTACGTCTAAATCTGCACAAAATAAGTTTAGTAGATAATTTCTTTACTTCTCTGTGGTACATCCCTTTTCCGTACCAATCCTCCCACACTTTTAAAGAACCCATTTGCACATCTTCCTCTTTCATCGATTTCCATCCTGTTTCCTCTACTTTCTTCTGTCATTTAAAACTTTCAGCTCTTTTCAACTGCTCCTCTCCTAATGTCATGCTATTATATGTTCGGTTGTTGTTTCGTATCATTACCAACACTTCACTCTTTTGGGTTGAAACGGCTCCAGCGAGATAAACTCTTTATCTTGGAACTGTAAAGAAGTTAGGATCGTTCATTGTTATTTTCTTATCGTCATTACATCATGGACGATAGCACCGAAAAACAAATCAATAACGAATTTAAAAATCTGTGGCAGTTTTGGGCCTTGGCTAGCGTTGACGACATTCTCAACCATATTGGTTGACTTAAGTCTAAAAGTCGTAAATAGGTTTACCAAAAATGTTCTTTACGTCGCACCGACATAGATAGGTCATATGGCGACGATAGGATGGGAAAGGCCTAGGAGAAGGAAGGAAACGGCCGTGGCCTTAATTAAGGTACAGCCCTAGCATTTGCCTCGTGTGAAAATGGGAAACAACGCAAAACCATATTCAGGGCTGCCTACAGTGGGATTCGAACCCACTATCTCCCGGATGCAACCTCACAGCTGCGCGCCCCTAACTGCACGGCCAACTCGCCGGGTAATAGGTTTACCTTCACGTCTGTCTCTCTGTCTGAATATCACGTGAAAATGGTTAGAGGAAATTTCTTGATATTGGGTATATCAGTTTATGGATATCCAGAGAGTTCACTAGGCTATATCTTATTTTATTAGTCTATGTGGTGGTGTAGCAAGGCATAGTACTCATCATGTAAGGCAAAACACTAAAAGGCAAATATTGCCGCCCTATTCTCTGTTTTTTAATGGCTCATGACTGCTGGCCACTTGACTAGTTACATATTGAAATCACGAGACATAACCATCAACAAACTAACATTAAAATAGTCTATTATTCAACAGACTTATAATTTGCAGGTAGAAGACTAGGTGAAATGTGGGGTTCAGATAGTGACGAACATCTCTCATAAATGACAGCGGGTTCGAACCCCACTGTTGGCAGCCCTGAAGATGGTTTTCCGTGGTTTCCCATTTTCACACAAGGCAAATGCTGGGGCTGTATCTTAATTAAGGCCACGGCCGCTTCCTTCCAACTTCTAGGCCGCTTTCTTCCAACTCCTAGGCCTTTCCTATCCTATCGTCGCCATAAGACCCATCTGTGTCGGTGCGACGTAAAGCCACTAGCAAAAAGAAAGAAATAATAACAGTAATAATCTATTAATAATACAACTCTCACTAATTCACCATAAACAACTACCCCTCTAGTTATGTTGTACAATAAAAAAGATAATCTTCTAAATGGTAAGATTACCTCAAACTAAATTATTAAACATTTTCAAAAAAAAATTTAATATGGTTAGGTTATCTAAAACATCCCAATGTATCAGTTAATGTTATTACTACTAGAACAAAAATTACATATGAGACTTTTGAAAGTTGTATCTGTTTTATGTATCTTACGTTAACACTAATCTCTTGTTCGCAATCTGGACAGGGTATATTTAGTTCGGAATCTGGACGGTTTTTGCCTTGTTCGCAATCAAGACACAACCCAGACAGAGACCTACTGCTTTAAGGTCATAGAGGGGTTATAATTCCCCACTTCAATATGTAGAACAGTTTCATTTTAATTATGTGTTATTCAATAAAAGTAAAAGCAAAGCAAAGTCTTCTCCGTACAGGCCATGAAGGCCCTTGGAGGGGTGGAAGGTAAATGCTTCCACTATCCGTAACCTCGGCACTTGTTGGGGTAAAGTGGTTAACTCTACGCCCGGCCGCCTTTGCCCCCAGGAATTAATCTGGTACTCATTTTTGGTGTAGGCTGAGTGAACCTCAGGGCCATGTGCACCTCCGGAAGTGGAAATCTCGTTTCTTAAATTTTACGACTTCCTGACGGGGATTCGAACCCACGTCCTTCCGGGCGAACCGAGCGCGCCTTTACCGCCTCGGCCAGGCAGCCCCTTATGTGTTATTCAGTGCTCTAGGTTATGTTCTGAAGATGTCTCACAGAGGGATGAAACATGTACTACATACGGTATTAGAATATATTTTCGTTAACTTAGTGATCTACAAAAATCCACAGGCAACAACTCAATATTGAAAACATCGTAGGGATATGAGCTACGAATTTTAGGTAAATCTACATCTATACTTAATATCATCATCATCATCATCATCATCATCATCATCATCATCATCATCTGTTTACCCTCCAGGTTCGGTTTTTCCCTCGGACTTAGCGAGGGATCCCACCTCTACCGCCTGAAGAGCAGTGTCCTGGAGCTTCAGACTCTTGGTCGGGGGATACAACTGGGGAGTATGACCAGTACCTAGCCCAGGCGGCCTCACCTGCTATGCTGAACAGGGGCCTTGTGGAGGGATGGGAAGATTGGAAGGGGTAGGCAAGGAAGAGGGAAGGAAGTGGCCGTGGCCTTAAGTTAGGTACCATCCCGGCATTCGCCTGGAGGAGAAGTGGGAAACCACGGAAAAACACTTCCAGGATGGCTGAGGTGGGAATCGAACCCACCTCTACTCAGTTGACCTCCCGAGGCTGAGTGGACCCCGTTCCAGCCCTCGTAACACTTTTCAAATTTCGTGGCAGAGCCAGGAATCGAACCCGGGCCTCCGGGGCTGGCAGCTAATCACTACACCACAGAGGCGGACACTTAATATAATAAAGAGGAAAAATTTGTTTGTAACGAATAGACTCAAAAACTACTGAACCTATTTTAAAAATTTCTTCGCCTATAGAAAGCTACATTGCCAGGGAGTAACATGGGCTGTATTTTATTTTCAAAACAATTCGAGGTGGGGGGCGGGGGGGGGGGGAGATATAAAATAATAGGCTAATATAGGCAAAATATCGAATTTGTCGTATAAGGACGAGGCAAAGCTCAATTTAATCCTCTTGACGCAAAGAACAAAACTCGGTAAGCCCTACGGGCCCGAAAACCATGTTTTAAGGCCTAAAACCAACCGTTACGGAGATATTGGCAACGCACTGCCCCTGCTCTAGGAATCGGATAAAAGAAATGAACTTCCGTAACCATGGCAACGTCAGTTCCAGGATTCTACGTTTGGGCATAGCTGCCAACCAAAATTGGTACACATAAGACTTACCATCTGGAAAAAATATACTGTTGTGTAAGGCACTCATAAGACTCCTTTGGGCGGGGATGGAAAAGGGGTGCAGTATAAAAATCTTATCTTACAATATATACAAATGTGTGTGTGTGTGTGTGTGTGTGTGTGTGTGTGTGTGTGTGTGTGTGTGTGCAAATAACACATCTCCACCTAAACCACTGGAGCAATTTCAACCAAACTTGGTACACGTATTACTTACTGTCGGGAGACGATCACTGTGGGGGTAAGCCATCCCTAGCGCCCTTAAGGGAGGGGGAGTCAGGGGGGTTAGTTATAAAAATGATCGAGAATAGTGTTGAATTCATAGTTTTCGGGGTCGCTGAGTTGAAAAGTAATACTCCAGAATGTTTTAAAGTTCAATTTCAGTCCCCTTTTAGGTGGGGAGCGAATTGGCGGTGAGATATAGAAATAATTAAAAACAGTTTCGAATCCATAGATTTCAGGGTCTCTGAGGTGAATAGTGTTGTATGTCCGGCGCTCACTTCTCGCTCCGACAGCCAGCTGCACGCGCGCCTGTGTATCATTCTGCTAGCTTCAACGCGCAGCCCTCAGTGCGCGTGCCTGACCATCGAGTGTACTATAAATAGGAGCTCCCTGCCTGCTCAATAGCCCACTCGCCCCGGTGTCCAGCTCCAGAATACACCCTACGTCGAGCACGGAGGCTACTCCTCTTGAAAATGTGCTTCGACCAGGTGGACTGAATTTCTGGCAGTACGAGGTTTCACCTCTGGTCACCGCTCCCTTACCTGTTTCCACTGCCTATGTTCCGTAATTCTTTTACAAGCCATTGTCATTCCCTAAGTTATGCAAGCTCCCTTAGTTTCGCTAGGTGGAATTTCTTCAATCAATTGAACTTGCTTTTTAGGAATTCAGGCACTTCAACAAACAAGGACTCTCAAAGACATTTATGTTAGTGTGCCAGATAGTTCTCGACTATCAACGTGTCAATTCACAAAGACTATCTTTTCAAGATAGAAGTGTATATAAAGACTGTAAACCTGTACATATTGTATAAAGACAGACTTTTCTCAAGATTCAATATTCCTTTTTGCTTCAAAATAAATTTCAGTTATTTGTGTAAATATCATAAAGTGAAGCAAATAAAAGTTGTGATTTGTAAACTTCAACCTTGGTTACAACAAATAGTAATACTCCGGATTTTTTACAGGTCCAAGTGGGGGCGAAGGGGGTGAGATATAAAAATAATCGAAAAACTATATATAAAATATTTTCTTCTTCTTCTACTTCTTCTGCTTTTGCTTCTGCTTCTTACTATATATAAAAATGGATGTATGTGTGTGTGTGGATGGGTGTGTGAATGACACATCTCCTCCTACACCACTGGAGCAATTTCGCCGAACTTGGTACACTTATCAATTAGTATCAGGAGACAAACCGCATGGGGGTAACACACCCCTAGCACCCTTATGGAAGGGGGCGAGGGGGTATAAAAATAATCTAGAATAGTATCGAATCCATAGTTTTCGTGGTCGCTGAAATGAATAGTGACACTCCGAATTTTTTAAAGTTCATGTTCCGTCTCCTTTGGGGTGAGGGTGAGGGGGGGAGTGAGATATAAAAATAATCGAAAACAGTGTCGAATCTACAGTTTTCGTGGTCACTGAGATGAATGGTGATAATCCAGATTTTTTTATCTCTTAGAGGGGGACAGTCTCATTGACAGTTGAAATCCTGTACATCGTATCTATAGTGCGACGGCTAAATACATATAGTTATCACTTAATTTTTCACAGGATCAAATACTTCCCAGTCGATTCGAGCTTCCATAAAGACGAAGTTTTACTCGAAAATTAAATAATCTAAAACTTGAAATCAAACACATCTAAATAATTCTTAAACTACATTATAGATCGTAAACATATCAATCTGCAAGTCAAAAAAGTAATTCTATAAATATTCACTTCACACATAACTAATTGATAATACAACTCTTAAAGGGAAATATTCAGAAACTATCCGGGCAACACCGGGTACTACAGCTAGTATAATATAAAAAGTATGAGAATATATTCTTTATCTATTCCTAAAAATTACAATCCTTTTCTTAATCATCGTTATCCGGTCGATTAGATTAGCAGTTTGCATTTTTCTACCACTACGAGCGTTAATGTGAGTCACTGCAGAGTTTCACTTAAGCCCTTATAACTTCATTCGGTGTGGACATTTTTCAAAAATCAAAAATCGCCTGAGGGTATTGAACCAAGGAACACATTACATAATTATGTGAATAAGTTAATTTGGTTAGGATTTGGATAAAAAAGAAAATGAGTAAAGAATCAAGCTATTTTAGGCAGATTTTCCGGAACTGCCGGAAGTAATTCTCGAAATTTGTTTTTTCGTTTGATAGAGCTATCCAAGCCTCACAATTTGAAACCTTTCCTGGCCCTATAGTCCTTCAACTTTCGGCACAATTGAGAAATAGCTTAAATTTACGTTTTTCCTAGTATGGGGACATCTACTTTGTCTGCTAATAAATGTTTTCAATATTAAAACGGAAATTAAGAAGACTATGGAATACAATTAATTCTGAAAGAATGGTACGAGGTTCATTTCATACCTTTGTAGAGAACGTAAAGAAAAATTCGCCAATTACTTTGGTACGTCTAAGGCAGGGTCAGCCAACTGCGTGCACAAGTGATGTCAGGTAACACGTCACACACTCTGCTCGGGCAGCGAAACGAAGTACTTAGTACTGTAACTGAGAAGTGAAGGCTGGAGGGGCGAGGGGAAACACAACGTCATTCGTAGGGGTAGGCCCAAGTGCTGCAGGTACAATGCGGTATGTATAGTACATATTTCTCTCTAACTATTTTATTGTAACGTAACTTTGTTATGAAGTAGTATAAGAGTTATAAAGCAACTTTATTTCTACATATACAAACAAAACATTTAGCTGTAGCATTGCTATTATTTTCAACAAATAAATATAGATCTTCCCATAAAGATAAAAAGATCGGAGGGGTAGGTAGCTTGTCGCACCGAGATGTGCTCGGTTCATCCATACTTACTGTACCACCACCACTACGTATGGCACTGCCCGTGTTTACTACAAAGCGAGGCTGTCTCTTCGTCTCACTCTACGACAGCGTCTCCCCACCTTCTGCGCTCATACGTCACACGTGCTCTCCGACGTCACACGGGCCCTCTTACACCACACGCCAGCCAGTTGGCTGACCCTGGTCTAAGGCATCGCTCGATGAGCTCTTCATCATATTGAAGAACACGTTAACGAGAAAGGAACTAGCACATTCGCCAGATGACGAGTCCCACATTACTGGCCTTCTTTTAATCTCATCAATAAATAACTCCTTATCGACGCATTCTATATCTTCTCACAAACAGTTTTAGCTCGAGCTGGGACACCTGTAATTCACTACTGAAAATGAACTGCCATGACAAGAAACGTATGCATAAATGACTCAATTGCTTTCAATGTACCTTATAGAGTCGTGCTGCGTTGTGAAGGTAAACATGACACGGTCTTCAAAAGAGGGACGACACTTTGTCGTGTACGACATGCTTAAAAAGGAAAAATGTATTCCAACGTTCCTCAGGCACCCACTTTTATGTGTCGCGGTACGACACACGATAGAAAATGAATGCATAAAAGGAGCTTGGTTCTTAGAAACTAAATAAGGAAATAAATGGTGTCATATCAGAGGCGCAGCTAGGGGAGGGGTTACTATGAGTTAGAGCCCACGCCTCATGAATTTTTACGAAAATAAAATAAACAGAAACTAACAATAAACTAAATAAACCTTCAGAGACACTACTGTAAAATCAACAGATTTAGATTGTAAACTGAATATACCATTTGCTGTAAAAATTTTGACCTTGATCGTATTGTACTTGTTCTGTATTTTAATCGATGATTTTGTAGTGTACTACAATATCAGTATCAACATAATTCACTTGTATTAGTGTCCTTATAAAACATGCGCGCACCACACACGCACAAGCACCTGTACTATGTTCTATCATCATTTTTTAACTACAACCCCCGCCCTCCATCGACCGATTCTGGCTACGCTACTGTGTCATATTTTCCTTTGGGAAACTCGAAATAATGAACATAAATACGTCTTTCACTAAAGGAAAGACAAATACATAATGATTAATTCATTTGCATCTAAGAATCGTTTTCGAGACACATGTATATGAATCTGGAGTCGACAAGTGTAGGATTCAGCGAATCGAAAAGGGGAAAGTGACTCAGGACCTGTAAAACTGCTACGACTGGAAATAAATCATCAGTTCCCCAGACTATGACGAGATGAGGTCTCCTTGATAAAGGTAAGGTAAGGGTGTATTCTGCCCGAAGGCAGGTCCGAACCTCCGCAGATGTGTGCCTGAGCCGGAGTTTACGTACGGTAGGGTGGCCAGTTCCTTTCCGCTCCTCCATTCCTTACCCCCACTAACAGGGCGTGGCAATCCATCCAAGTCTTGACCACGCCCAATGTTGCTTAACTTCGGAGATCTCACGGGATCCGGTGTGTCAACACAGCTACGGCCGTTGGCTCTTTGATGAAAGTGCCTTCTATATGTCGCTCAGTCATGGCCATCCATCAATACTTCATATCACAGCCTTCACTGTTACTAGGTAACATCGCGTCAAACTTTTTACGTAGACTTGCCTTCCTCGCCAACAGGTATATGAAAAAAAATTAAGTCGCTTTTAATGTTTGGGTAGAACGCGTATATCGCCGAAAGTATTTAACTTACGATTATGTTTAACGTCTCAATTGACAGACAAAAGAGGAAGCTATCTGTTTCCAAAAAAAAAAAGTCTGAAACGTAGTTTTCATGAAATAGCGCTTCAAAGTAATGCCTATTGCTCACGGTAAAATGTTTCGTAAAATTTGTTGTACAATTAATTTTATAAAAATTTGGTGGAAACAAGTTGTATTGCTCACGGTAAAATTATTTTATAAAATCCGTCGAAGTATCAGGATGGCCATCTATGAACTCACTTCTGAACTAAGATGTGTATGTGCTGCCATCTATCGATAAACTTTTAAACCAAGAATCAGCTGTTCAACTTACAGTGTGTTTGAGAGTATGGCTCCAACAAACAAAGCAAAACTTGCTGCTTTAGCTGCAATTATATGTTGTGCAGTGGTAAAAAGGAAGAAAAGAAATTCCAGGAAATGCTGGACTCGGGATTGGATCAAAAGAAGAAAAGAAGATATAGGATGGCTGTCCTTGGTCGAAAATTAGTTGAGATTAGAAGACCAGCATTCATATAGTAATTCGGCGATTGTGTTTTCTGCCTCTCTTCTTGCATTTCTGTTGTGGTAAAGTGGCGTTTTAACTTCATACAAACACGGATATTTCTGGCATTCGTCAGTAAAACACTAACAGCTCCCCTAGTACACGCGGATCCTGCCATTTTAGAAAGAAGTTTTTATTTACAATCGAGCTTCACAATCCCCTCACGACGTAGCGCCAACATCATCGTTATGTCAGCTTCGCTGATTGGTTCGTTTCGTAAAATTAATTTTACGGAATAGAACATGTCCTATTTTATGAACAGTTTTATCAAATGTTTTATAAAACTTGAATTTTACCGTGAGCAACAGAAATTTTATAAAATTAAATTATTGTACGTCCGCCTCTGTGGTGTAGTGGTTCGCGTGATTAGCTGCCACCCCCGGAGGCCCGGGTTCGATTCCCGGCTCTGCCACGAAATTTGAAAAGTAGTATGGGGGCTGGAACGGGGTCCACTCAGCCTCGGGAGGTCAACTGAGTAGAGGTGGGTTCGATTCCCACCCCAGCCATCCTGGAAGTGGTTTTCCGTGGTTTCTCACTTCTCCTCCAGGCGAATGCCGGGATGGTACCTAACATAAGGCCACGGCCGCTTCCTTCCCTCTTCCTCGCCTATCCCTTCCAATATTCCCATCCCTCCACAAGGCCCCTGTTCAGCATAGCAGGTGAGGCCGCCTGGGCGAGGTACTGGTCATTCTCCCCAGTTGTATCCCCGACCAAGAGTCTGAAGCTCCAGGACACTGCCCTTGAGGCGGTAGAGGTGGGATCCCTCGCTGTGTCCGAGGGAAAAGCCGACCCTGGAGGGTAAACAGATGATGATGATGATGATGATGATGATGATGATGATGATGAAATTATTGTACAATAAATTTGACAGAAAATTTTACCGTGAGCAACAAGCATAAGGCAACATTTGTGCTAAATATGTGACGTCACACCCATACTCTGTTATAAGATTGCGCTGTGTTGACTCGCGCGCTCTGTTGGAGCTAAGCTGAAATAAGTTAAGTCTACGAAACCCTGAAAACCCTGCGGCGTTTCAATAGTGACAGTCTATCGCCAATTTTTGTATGGCTAATTTCGTGACGCAAATTTTCAGATGATCCCCAACCATAAGATGTATGTCAAAAGAACAGTATAGGTATGAGTTCTAATCTACGGTTTGAAAAACTGCTCTGTTATTATTCGTATTGCAGTAGAAAGCGTCCTTCAGAATGACATCTAGGCCTCAGGACGAGACAGACTGGTATTACGAATATAGTTAGAACTACAAGGCTCCCCAAAGATCACTTCATTTATGTCAGCGGTGGCCAGGAATGTCGCACCTGTGCATGAGCTGGCCTCATGCTTGCACGTGAAGGTTACCACCCCTCCGGAACTGCTCCTCCCAGCGTGACCGACTCGACTAGCCATTCGGTGGGGGAATATTGCTATTCGTAGCAGTCGTCCTTTCTGAGTCCGGAAATTTTGCACTGCACATTATTATATGATTATTTTATTGTGGTTTATACGTCATATACAATAAACAATTACAAAACCATACGAGATGTCCTTGTTTGAGCAAACCTGTGACAATACATTCTATTTAACAATATATCACATACGAAATGCTATTGTACCATATCTTATTAACGCTTTGTCGAAGTAATGATGAAACCAATGTCCGGCACAAACGTACGGCACACAGACAACCGCAAGCTGTTTCACAAGCTTTCGTCACATAATCTCGCATGCAACCGTGGCTTGCAAATTTTCATTACAGGCAAAAACTTCTTACAAACATATGTTTTAAAGAATTGCAAATTTTCGCCATTTCTTCTCTTTTCTTATGTTTTTCATAATGCAATGCGTTTGCAACAGCACTTCCAACGAACCGCCGTCCTGAACCGTGTATGCTATGTTTCCTAGCCGTCAAACTCATACAATACACCTGGCCACTCTACGGTCAGTGCTCCCCATCACATTACATCTCTCTCGCCTCGAGAGCGGACACGCCTAGCGTGCGAAGTCAATATGCGGTAACTGTACACACTAGGGTTGGGCAGACCGGAACAGTCAGTTGTTCCGGAACATTAGAAGCTTGAGGTGGAGTGTTTTGGTGCAGTGGGCCGGCACACGGGACAGTAACTGCGCAGTAGGGAGAACTTCGTGAGGCAACATGACACGCCCCGCGTCGCCGGGAAAGTGCTGCTGTACCGGACGGGCTGTACGTCGTTAAGGCCAGCGTAAAGCTGCACGGAACGTGAAGGAACAGTCGGAACACTGAAATTCGTGCCCAATAATCACGTTTAAAGGCTGCTTTTGGGTTAAGATTTTTTCGGTCAATATGAAATACATATAACACCGTCACAATTGTGGTACAGGTGTTTAAAAGTAACTAATCCATGGATATTTTCACCAGTTGAATGCAACGGCCTGTATTGTGAGTAATTAGGGCTAGGATAAAACTTCACGGCACGTGAAAAAAGCAGTCGGAACTCTGAAATACGCACCCAAAAAATCATGTCTAAATGTTGTTTTTAGGATAAGAATGTTTTCATTCATTCTGAAATACACCTGTCACAATTACACTGGCAGTAGGTGTGTTTACAAATGTCGCAATGTTATTTTCATCAATAAAATTATACTCGCACAGGTGAAGAAACATTCGTCAGTACTCTATTTACGTAGGCCCTACATAATATACAAGCGGAACACGAAAATAAAAATTAACCCATACAATCAAAACAAGAAGATAGAAATTACACTATATACAAGCGGAACAGGAGATTAAAAGTAAAACTATACAAGCAGAACACGAAAATAAAAATTGTGGGATGATTCAGTTTGAAATGTCTTGTCATTGTGCCGGTTGAAGATCCCTTTGCAGACAAAATAGAAGAACATAAATTGCAATTCACTCTGCCTGGTTTTATTCTAGTAAAAAGTCCTAAACAGGACTCCGATGCGACATTATGCAAAGGTACCATCTTTCGTACGGTTATATTACTAGGCTTCAATGAAAATTCTTTTACAAAACAGTTGAAAACAAAATAGAACGCATTACGTTATTCGCATATACCGAAGGCCAGTTGCCGGTGCAACGGAACTCACAGAACAAAGAGGATGTGACAGAACACGGAACACGGAACACTCCAGCAAATGGCGTCACACACCCGGTATCGACAGTTAGCTAGTAGGCGAAGGGCAGTGCATAGTGGCGCTTCTGACGGGACAGCGAGTCACTGTCTCGGTCTTGCTTGAGAATGTTTCGGAACAATTGACACTCGGCGTTCCGGAACAGCGGAACATAACTGTGCACCGGCACAGTGTGCCGAAACAGGGACATCGTGCCCAATCACAGTACACACCATGAACTCTGCAGCGAATGGCCACCGCTGATTTATGTCATAACAAGCGGACGACTTTTGGTACCTAGTTCGGTTTTATTTCTACATTAAAAAAATTATAATGTTGCCTTATAGTTCCCTTTTTTTACACTTTCGGTACAGGTATATGAAAGTCAAGGGTGAATTCATCTCCATATTTTGTCTGTCAGTTTGTTTATTTGTTTGTTTACGAAATAATGGGGCAATGGTTTAATACAACTTCTCTAAACTCAGCAGTTAAGTTCAGGGAGTCCTAGATGTACACAATTTATGTCACAGCTCTGTATAAAGTTCATTCCTGTTGGTGGGGAAGGTAGAATAATGCCTACAGTATCCCCTGCCTGTCGAAAGAGGCGCCTAAAAGTGGCCCCTGGGGCTCTTAACTTGGGAGCGTGGGTTGGTGACCACGGGGCCCTTAGCTGAATCCTGGCACTGCTTCCACATACTTGTGCCAGGCTTCTCACTTTCATCTATCCTATCCGACCTCACTTGGTCAACTCGTTTTCTTTTCGACCCCGACGGTATTATGTTTGCGAATCCTAGAGTATCTTTAATGTTCATGCCCTTCGTGGCCCTTGTCTTCCTTTGGCCGATATCTTAATTTTTCTAAGTTTCGGATTCCCTCCATTTTTTCTCTATGATTAGTGTTATATAGACGATGATCGCGCAGTTGTACTTTCTCTTGTAACAATAATCACCACCACTACCACTGTACAAATTTATCCTCCAATTACAACAGACATTATAAATGAACTGAATGAATACAAACTCTTCTCTCCCAGACATGGATAACAACCAACTGGGGAGAGAGCATTTATTACGAATGAATGAAATGGCGTATGGATTTTAGTGCCTGGAGGTGTCCAAGGACTTCAGCTCGCCAGGTGCAGGTCCTATGATTGACTTCCGTAGACAACCTGATATGATGATATGATGATGAAAACGACACATAATCCCAGTCCCCGTGTCAGGGGAATTAACCAATTATGGTTAAAATTCCCGACCCTGCCGGAAATCGAACCCCCGAAGCCCTGTGACCAAAGGCCAGCACGCTAATCATTTAGTCATGGAGCCGGACTAATGAATGAATGAATGAATGGAAGAAAGGAAGAATTAATGAATGAAAGAAAGAAAGAGAGGAATATCGAATGAATGAATGAATGAATGAATGAATGAATGAATGAATGAATGAATGAATGAATGAATGAATGAATGAATGAATGAATGAATGAATGAATGAATGAATGTTCTCAGCGTACAGCAAAGGAACCCCAGCAACTAAGGAGAGAACATTCCAGTTTAGATGCATGAATGAATGAAAGAAATGAATTCATGCCTGTATGAAAAAATCTTCCCTCCCAGTCGCGGATAACTACCACCTAGAGAGAGAACCTTCGCTATTGAATGAATGAATGAATGAATGAATGAATGAATGAATGTTCCCCGCCTCTAGCTGCGAAATTCTAGCAGCTGAGGAAGGAACATTCCTAAATGTGCATCAGGCTGTATATTATTTGATTAGTAGACTGTGGCGTAGAAATATTAAGTGGTCAAAGTAAAAAATGTGACGGGCTGAGTGGCTCAGACGGTGGTATGTGAAGCTGCAGAAATACATCAGCCTCGTATCAATAGATTTATTGGCATGTAAAAGAACTCCTGCGGGACTAAAATCCGGCACCTCGACGTCTCCGAAAACCTTAAAAGTCGTTAGTGGGACGTAAAGCCAATAACATTATTAGTAGAAAATGTCAAATTTCTTCGTAAACATTAATTGTATCGAAAAGAAAACTACACATAATGTAAGTTGTGCAAAATATAATTTCTGATCACTTTTATCATATAAGAATTAATAATAATAGAGATAAGATTATTTCATTTCTCACAAATATATCCAGTAATATTTGTTCGATCAAGAACGTGCTTGTTACAAAAAATATAGAAAATGCAATATCGGACACATTTTTACCGTACGAGTAATAATACTGGAGGTATTCACGAATTCGCATTTTTGTGCCAAGTCCGGGAATCAAAAATTATAACTATCCGAATACTGATAAAGGACGTGTGCTCCCTTTTCTGCTGCTAGTCATCACAGTTCCATAGCGGTACTGCTGCAATTATTCAAAAAATTACCGGGTACTACAGCGGTTGCTGGATATTTGCACTCACCGGAAATAAACTGGCATAAACTTATAGATTAACATTCTGGATAAAGTGTAATGGTAATCAGTATTTTAATACATATAATTTACTTTCGACCAAACTATTATATGTAGATCTACTCGAGTTTGGAGAAAATCCAATGACGTCATCGCTTTCCTCGTTTTATTTTAAATTTCATCTTACGTTAGTTTTTGAATTTGTAATTATATTACTATTTTTTTTTATCGCAGGCGGAACGCAAAAAGTACCCGTTTTTAAATGTGTTTTAACCATGCGTCAATTTTAAGACATTGTTACTCAGAAACACGCCATATAATCTAATCCAACTTTCAACACAACATACACTGGAATGTTTTATACTTTGTTGATAATTTGCAGAATTGTATGTTTCCAGAAACATGACATGACTTGTTCTTCTCCTTCAGATACACCCAGGTGACGATTCCATTTTGACTTTCCCATATAACCATTGTAATGTCTACAATGATGGCTGCAGGGATAATGCGCGCGAGAGAAAAATGTAGTTTTCTAAGCGAGAGAGCAGGAGCCCAGGAAGGTTAGCGGGGATACCCTGAGATTAAGGTAATGAGGACCATCCGCTGCTGCAGTGACCGCAAATCTCCTCTGACTGCTGGGGAATTTCTATGAGTTGGCACAAGTATAATTCACTTACCGCAAACGTCCATGATTTTGTGGTGACTGCAAATGTCCGTGACTGCAAATGTCCGGACACCACTACAGCTGTGTAGTACCGAACTGGTTCGATGGTCTAGACATCCCAAAGATATTTTTGTTCCGTAACGAAAGGTCGCGGTTGAACTGGTCCGAAGTGTAACTGTCAGGCAGAGGCAGAAATTTCCGAATGGGTTACTAACCTAACCCCCATCCCTCAACAACTCCCTCATTTCTTCACACCTAGGATCTAGGAAAGGTTTTCATTCCCCTCCCCGAATCTCTCTGGCCAGGAGATCGGCGGGCTGGAGATTTGATGGAGTTAGGAGATGGGACGGGTGGTTTAAACCGGTAAAGAAGCTTGGTGGGGGGGGGGGGGGTGTCGGTCTCTTCACTAAGTGCTTTATTGATTTTTTTCGAAATGTACAATTTGACATTACATGGTTTTACAGTTCTGATTCACAATTTCACAATTTCCCATCGGTGTTACAATATGAATATATGTATGTTAAGTGCTCAGCCCAGAGGCTGGTTTGATCCTCAACAGTTCTACCATCAACTGTCATAAGAGGCCTAGGTGTCACTGAAGAGGTTTACTAAGGAAATGAGGAGTGAAGAAGTTTTCCGTTGCTTTCCTCAATGAGCCAGATGTTACTATTACATATCAGTCTGCCAAGCCCACTAAAATAAATTCACCAACTGACTCTATGAGCAATATCTTCACACCATCTATAACAGGGGCTGGCTGCATAAGGAATGGCATTACTAACATCACTCATACCTCCGTCACTTTCACGTTGTCAAAGCCAAGGATGAGACTGAAACACGTTAATGAAAATAACAAATTTTTTCTAGCCTATACCAGAAGACATAGTGCACTGAGAACACTAGATCTTGTCAGCAAGGGCATATAAACATGTAGTTTTACAATATTATTTTACAATTTTTACTACAATTTTCCATAGGTGTTACAATATGAGGATATCATTTTACAATGTTGTAATTTACTCTGTTTCCTTCGCTAGGAATTGAAGTGGGTTAAAGGTGGTGTTTTTTTTAATTTTGTGGAAAACTGTATACATGAATAATGGTGTTTACAGATGGTATGGAATTTTTACAATATTTACGATGTTTTACAGGTAAATGTTTACAATATTTAAAAGGTATTTATTAGTGTACATAGATATTTTCCATGTGTTACAAAATAGATATTGCCGTGTGTTACTTCATTACAGAAAATTATTATTATGGCACATTTGATAGCAGGTTGGTGTATTTATAAGTTGGTTACACATTGAATACCTTGTCCGACTCGTTGGCTGAATGGTCAGCGTACTGGCCTTCGGTTCAGGGGGTCCCGGGTTCGATTCCCGGCCGGATCGGGGATTTTAACCTTCATTTGTTAATTCCAATGGCCCGGGGACTGGGTGTTTGTGTTGTCCCCAACATCCCTGCCACTCGCACACCACACATAACACTATCCTCCACCACAATAACACGCAGTTACCTACACATGGCAGATGCCGCCCACCCTCATCGGAGGGTCTGCCTTACAAGGGCTGCACTTGGCTAGGAATAGCCACACGAAATTATTATATTGAATACCTTTGGCTGGTGAATGATGGCCGTCTGAAACAGAGTAAATAATTTTATTTAACTTAATCTCAGTATAATCATTTGTTTGGTTGGAGGGATGGGAGGAGGTCGACGAGGGCTCACGTGGTTTTTATGTTTTTAATTGGTTGCCTTGCTGGAATCAGAGTCAATTCTCAGATAGTCTCAGTGCATTATAGTACTGGTAGAGGTGTACAATGTTTTCCATATTAAGTGAGAGGGGCTTTAAGTTAATCGTTTTTGAGGGGTTTAAATTTTCGAAAGATGACAAGAGACAATCGGGACAAAAGTGGCGACCCTAACCTAACCGAAAGGCCACTACATATATTAACTATACTGTCCTGTGTAATTTTATTGTAAAACAGTTGATATAATATATGAGTGGACGATAAGGCTTCTTCGATCCTTGGTTTTGATATCTTAGCGTCGGACCATTTCGATCCAACCCCCTGTGATGACCGTCGGACCAGTTCCACCCAGCTAATTTGTTGATCTCCAAATTCGATAACACCCACTACAGCTAGGTATTCGGGAATTCCCGTTACGAACTGCTAGGGCCTAAAGAGGGAACTGAACAGATAACTTTTTGAATAGGAATAGTTTTAAATTAACTTTTTAAATCTGCCGCCTATGCTGGGTGAAGGAGGCAGTAATATAATCATTCGTTAATTACATTTCTAACACACAAACATTCACTAATTTGCTGACAGTGTTCAATATCATGGGGGGAAAATAAAGATAACAATTCATTTTCTAACACCGAGCGAGTTGGCTACGTGGTTTGCGTCGTGTAGTTGTGATCTTTCATTCGATAGATGGTGGGTTCGAACCCCACTCTCAGCAGCTCTGAATGTGGTTTCCCACTTTCACACCAGGTAAATAAAGGCCAAGGTCACTTCCTTTCCAGTCCTAGCCCTTTCCTATCCCACCGTCGCCATAACACGTTTCTGTCGGTGCGACGTACAAAAAAACAGCAAAAAAATGCATTAGCTCATTTTGTCACATTAAAATTTTTTCTTCGTAAACAAACCATATAGTGTGATAAGTTGCCACCCCCGGAGGCCCGGGTTCGATTCCAGGCTCTGCCACGAAATTTAAAATGTGGTACGAGGGCTGGAACGGGGTTCACTCAGCCTCGGGAGGTCAACTGAGTAGAGGTGGGTTCGATTCCAACCTCAGCCATTCTGGAAGTGGTTTTCCGTGGTTTCCCACTTCTCCTCCAGGCAAATGCCGGGATGGTACCTAACTTAAGGCCACGGCCGCTTTCTTCCCTCTTCCTTGTCTATCCCTTCCAATCTTCCCATCCCCGCGCAAAGGCCCCTGTTCAGCATAGCAGGTGAAGCCACCTGGGCGAGGTACTGGTCATCCTCCCCAGTTGTATCCCCAGTCCCAGAGTCTGAAGCTACAGATACTGCCCTTGAGGCAGTAGAGGTGGGATCCCTCGCTGAGTCCGAGGGAAAAAAACGACCCTGCTGGGTAAACAGATAAAGAAGAAGAGGACGAAGAAGAAGAAGAAGAAACAAACCAAATGCCTTTGTTCAGGAGATGTAGTGTTTACATTGCACTGCGTCTCCTGGTATGGGCCAGAATAAATTTGTTATTTTTATTGTCCTGTCTCAGTCTTATCCTCGGCTTTGACAACATGAATGTGACTGAGGTATAAGCGATGCTAGTAATGCCATTGATTATGCAGCCAGTACCTGTTACGAATGGTGTGAAAATGTCGCTCATAGGGTCAGTTTGTGCGTGTATTTCAGTGGGCTTGGCAGACTGATATGTAATAGCAACTTCTGGCTCGGTAGGAAAGCAACGGTAAACTACCCCACTCCTCGTTCCCCTAGTATACCTCTTCAGTGACGCCTAGGATATCTATGACAATTGTTGGCAGAGCTGTTGAGGATCAACCAAGCTTCGGGCTGAATACCCAACGTAAATACAAATTAACAAACCAACATTCACTAATTCAGCAACAATGTCCAATGTCAATGAACAAATAAAGGAACTTATTCATCTGCGTAAACTTAACAATCCGATTTTCTCTTTTCCAAATAATAGTTAGCATCCTTGTCCACAACAATGTTGTGACTACCAACTTCGATTCAAACATTGTACTTCGAATCATATTCTGGTACATGCCTGGTGTCTACTGAATCACTTGAGCAGCAACTAGAAATCGTGAAGCAGATTTTCCTCTATCTCTACTCCCATAAACCAGACTTCTCAAGTTCGTCCAACAACTCTGGCATCAAGGCAGCCTAGAGGGTTCAAATCAGAAATGCCTGCACACGGTAACTGAGTCTGTACAACAGGCCTGCCCAACGCGGCGACCATGCGCACCATGGCGCCTCTGGTATACCTTTCTTTAGCGCCGTCGAATGTAGACTTCATTTTAGCGGCATTACCCGTAGCTGAAAGTTTAGGAATATTTTTGAGCATACAAGTAATGGTTACGTTGTTCCCACAATTCTGACTCACCTCTTTCTCTTCTTAGTTTCAGCTGTACACAGACCACACCTTCTGGTATTTCAAAATATTCTCTCAGCTGCTGTGTGCTTTTGAAGTACACTGTGTATTGGGACAACTCTGTACATTACAATCCCTGCCTTCCCTTGAGTGCTAGGTGTTGTGGAGTAAGGCTGGGGGACATGGGCGCCCATACGACAGTTTGTAAGGCGGGCGGGGGGGGGAGGGGGCAGACCTGGGGGTACGTAGTATTTTTAATATTTTGGCGACTTTTATTCTGCGGTAGAATAACCCACAGTATTCCCTACCTGTTGGTGGGGGACGGTACTACCGTTTCTACGTAATACTGACTTTTAAATCATTTTCTTGAAAGGAAAACTCCTGACTACATCAGATTTTTGCCTTTCCCTGAGAGCTAGGTGGGGGGCGGCCCCAGCTGGGCGCCCTTGCTGGGGGATGAAGCCAATATGTTGACATTTGTTATTTGCCAGTTAGAACGCCTTTCAGGAAACGACCTCACTGTTAATATTTTTCTTACAAATCACTTGCTATTCACGGCTTTGGAACAGTTTCACGGAATCCTCAGCTGAATTTGGATTGTATCGTAACAAGAGGCAGTGTGCTGTTTATGGATAAGTTCATTGTATTTACTCTTCTTTAACTTAGATTTAAACTTTATTTATATTCAGTGAGGAATTGAATTTTCACGACCTCATTTTTTATTAATTTTGTTAGCGAAAAGTATACATCACTTATTAATTCACATTATTACTTTATACAGAGATTCTAGTTATGACTTAATGGCTACGAACCTACAGTTTTAATAGTGAATGTGAGGAGCAATACTGTTTCTGTTCCTCAACCGGTTAACCGATTAATCAAAAAGTCTGATTAACCGATCAATGTGCTTTAGCCGATTAATCGAACCGATCCGATTAAAATTGTAGTGTGAAGAAGTTCTTTTCATTTGTTTTTAAATTAATCAATACAACTTCCCCCATGAAGAAGCTGTCTCAAGGACGAAGTAGGCTATAACAACTACAAAATAATTATGTCTTTCAAGTCATTGGGAAATTTGCTAGAATGTGCCAGATAGAAATAACAACAATGACAAAGCTCCGATATAAATCTGAAACATAGCATGATGTACATCTTGTCAGATACTACAAATATTATTGCGGAGTATCGTTATTGAATCTCGTATTGCGGCGATAGCGATGTCATGAACTCATGTCCGGTTGAGACCAAGAGACTCGTGGCACAAAACTTGTGTATTGTGTTGTTGTTTGCCATTTGGTGTGCAAGCCTCAGCTATTGTAGGCCTATGATTGACTGGTCATTAAAGTAAGCTGGTGGTGATATCTTTCCTTCAGAAAGGTAAACGCATTCATACCTCCTTAATTGCTTTTTAGTAAAACGAGGCTTATGATCATTGCTTTTACAAACTATCGGAAATGAAATACTGATGAGGCTATTGTAGTATATTGCTGATCTTTAAAAAACACAGTCTAGCGGCAAAGTGGATAGATGTTGGGAAGGTACTTGAAGAGACTGTCATTAAAGGAATTTCCAGGCAATGTGCAAATGGACGGAAAGACACAGAACAAAGTGTGACAACTTAACCCTCGCTTCGTGTGTTGTTGTTATTCAGAATTCGCATTCAATGTTTGAGAACTTCCTTTACAAACATGGCTTATGAACCGATGCGAGGAAATTTTGGTGAAATTTCCGGATTAAACAAAACGACTGTTGTAATGTGAAAGACAGAAAAAACAGTGTTTTGTAAAAATTGCGGAAAATCGTTCAGTTATGCTGGAAGTACATATAGTCTTCAATAATATCTTAAACGTATTCTTCTTCTTGATAGTGGCTTTACGTCGCACCGACACAGATAGGTCTTATGGCGACGATGGGATAGGAAAGGTCTAGGAGTTGGAAGGAAGCGGCCGTGGCCTTAATTAAGGTACAGCCCCAGCATTTGCCTGGTGTGAAAATGGGAAACCACGGAAAACCATCTTCAGGGCTGCCGACAGTGGGATTAGAACCCACTCTCTCCCGGATGCAAGCTCACAGCCGCGCGCCTCTAACCGCACGGCCAACTCGCCCGGTTTAAACATATTCATCCCTTCCAAAGTGTATCTATCAATGTCACTACTAGTTCATCTCTTCAGTCAAAGTTGGAACACCTAATAGTGAAGCCTGTGTGCTCTAATACGGAAAATGAAATTACGAATAAACTAGTGAAGTGACTTGTGCAGGAAATAAATAAATAAATAAATAAATAAATAAATAAATAAATAAATAAATAAATAAATTAGATAATTAATTAAAATAAATAATACCAATATGACAAGTTGTATGACGTACAAAATTAAAATTATTAGATGAACTGAAACGAGCAGAATTTAATAATTTCTCGGGGGATTTTTGGCCTTCCATATCTAACCGTAGCTGCTGAATGTGATGTTAACCCTCTCCCGCCCATAGCGTAGTAATGCGTAGCGCGAAAGCTTAGGGCCTCCCGCCCATAGCGTAGTAAAGCGTACTTGTACATCTAGTCGCATGTATGAGCCATCTATCGGCCGATAGACAAATATAACTTACTGTTACTAGCATGTGCACTTCCTAGAGACCAAAGATATTAGTTTTCTTCTTTTAAAACCTTAGCAGGCGTATTAGAACACGAAATACGGAAGGCAGTGACATATTGTAAACAAACACGTCGACGTTTAATTCGCGTGAAAATATTTTATGCGATACGACATTGAACGTTTGGTGAACGATAATTCTGACTGTGAAACTGTTAGTAGTGGCTCAAGTGAACTCAGTGAAGTGGAAAGTGAAAATGAAAGTGACGATATTTCAGGAAATGATGACGTACACATGCGTGATGACATAGATTGTAGGCCTAACTTTCAGTGGACAAATACATTGTCTTACGTCCAACCGGCGGACTTTACTGAAGAGGCAGGACCTTGCCATTCTCTTCCTGTGGCTAGTACAGCATTAGAGTATTTCATCCTTATATTTTATGAAAACATTTTCGATTTAATTGTTCATTAGTTTTTGTACAATATACATTTTTATAAATATCTGCATTATCATAATGATGGCTGAAAAGAATTGCTTTAATTCTGGGGAAGACATGCATTTTAATATGGGCGGGAAAGGGTTAATAACGACTTGCTCCTCCGCGAGTCTTCTAAACGGCAGCAATACGGCGGGGCAACGACTCTACGAAATGAAATGGCGTATGGCTTTTACTGCCGGGAGTGTCCGAGGACATGTTTGGCTTGCCAGGTGCAGGTCTTTTGATTTGACTCCCGTAGGCGACCTGCGCTTTGTGATGAGATTGAAATGATGATGAATACGACACGTACACCCAGTCCCCGTGCCAACGAAATTAACCAGTGATGGTTTAAATTTCTGACCCTGCCGGAAATCGAACCCGGGACCCCGTGTGACCAAAGGCCAGCACGCTAACCATTTAGCCATGGAGCCGTACAACGACTCTACATGGTGATGGAATCGTTCTTAAAGGAACTGGAACCATGCATCTTGAACTGCTACCCACAATTGGTCTTGTGTAGTTTGTGCGGACCGAACTCGATAGCTGCAGTCGCGTAAGTGCCGCCAGTATCCAGTATTCGGGAGATAGTGGGTTCGAACCCTACTGACGGCAGCCCTGAAGATGGTTTTCCGTGGTTTTCCATTTTCACACCAGGCAAATGCTGGGGCTGTACCTTAATTAAGGCCATGGACGCTTCCTTCCCAGTCCTAGCCCTTTCCTGTCCCATCGTGGCCATAAGACATATCTGTGTCGGTGGGTCGTAAAGCCAACAACAAAAAAAGCATGGTTTGTGCGGGGTTCATCGAGCGTACATCAGCATCGACACCATTCCATAAATTGGTCGACTGGATTAAAATCCGGAGATCTTGGAGGCCAATCCATGGTCGTAACTTCAGTAGAGTGCTCCTCCAACTACCTGCGTGCCATCACAGAGTGGTGACACGGCGCATTGTCCTGTTGAAACATGGCATCTCCATCAGGGTACTCTAGAGCCAAAATGGGGTGCAGATGGTCGGAAAGAATGTCCACATAACGTGCACCTGTCAGTGCTCCCTGCAGCCGGACATTGGGGCCTAATTGCGACCATGAGAACACCGCCCAGACCAGAACTGAGCCACCTCCCGCCTGGACACAACCTTGTTGACATGCACGATCCATAGGGCATACGCCACACGCTCACGCGCCACGATACAACTGGAACCGGGATTCATCGGATCAGACCACACGCCGCCACTGTCCCTTGGTCCATTGCCGATGTTCGTGGGCCCATGCAGGTCGTGACCTCGGAAACCCGAATTCGCGTGTAATCACCGCAATGCTATGACCCATGCACCGTGCGCCGATGATCACTCCACGTTCAAAATCGCTTAACTCGAGACATGTTGCATCTTCACCACACTGGTGTCCGCGACAGACTGCTCACCTACGCCGCAGCTAGCCGCAACGCTCATGGTCATACACAGCACAATTTCTAATGGGACACCACTTCCCGTGAATTTCGGCCACTCACTGTATGTTAGTGAGTAAAATGCTAAGCCCGGCTTGTTACACAGTTTATTACCGAAACAAATAAAATGTCTAACTATATACAGGTAGAAACTGTAAGAGCTTTTTTAAGGCCGGGCAGAGTGGCTCAGACGGTTGAGGCGTTGGCCTTCTGACCCCAACTTGGCAGGTTCGATCCTGGCTCAGTCCGGTGGTATTTGAAGGTGCTCAAATACGTCAGTCTCGTGTCGATAGATTTACTAGCATGTTAAAGAACTCCTGCGGGACTAAATTCCGGCACCTCGGCGTCTCCGAAAACCGTAAAAGAAGTTAGTGGGACGTAAAGCAAATAGCATTATTATTATTATTATTATTATTATTATTATTATTATTATTATTATTATTATTATTATTATTATTATAGCTTTGAGGTCGAAATAACGATTAAGTTAACAGTGTAATATAAATAAAAAAGTCTTGATCTCAACCTTGGATCATTCCATATCAAATAGGGACGCCTTGTACTCGCAGTTTCCATCAAATCATATTAATCTGCTACTCCACCAATCATGATAGTGGAACGAAATAATCCGAAATATGATCACTTATATCTATAGATTGTACAGAGCTGTTCACTCCGACATCTAGTAATAGCCACAGCAGAGAGCCGCTGTAATTGTTTTCTTCGTCCGCCAAGGAGATGACGTCTTCTCTTAAGAATGTGTGCAAAACGCAGGCAGCCAAAACAATTTTCTCAACATGCTCAAGTGTTAGTTGTGCCTTGCTTGTAACACTATAGAAACTTGTGTATTTCAAGACCAAAGCAATTGTCTGATATCCTACGTGCTTTGCTATGACTCATTTCCTGTCAGCTGAGCTCGTGCTTGAAGTCTTACGTAGTCGATAAATCTTCAATAGTTCATCTCTAAGTATAACTTGAGTAACAGATGATTTGTCCCCGGGAACGGTTTATCTTCTGGATCTCCAACTGATCCATCTCTTGGATTTGTACCTAAGGACGGATTGACAAATATTCCACTGTTAGAACCGTAACCGAGCGAGAAAGTGGCTGTGTGGTTCGGGTCACGTAGCTGCATTCGGAAAATAGTGGGTTCGAACTCCACTGTCGGCAGCCATGAAGATGGTTTTCCGTGGTTTCCCATTTTCACACGAGGCTGTATCTCAATTAAGACCACTGCCCGTACCTCCCTAATCCAAGGAATAATTAATCCCTCCCAACTTTGTGCAGGCGAAAACCTATGTATTGATGGGACGTTAAAACACTCTCTAGAAAAGAAAAAAAAATAACCATCTGCAATGACAGGTATGAACATGCAATTGATGTCCACTAATGCTAGGAACAAAATCTTCTTTACCAATGGCGTCTCGTGGACAAAGTAGCTGGGTGCTCACACTAGCTGAAAACACGAAATTAAACAATAGAGGAACTTAGTTCCATCTTCATTTGTACAGGAAAGGCATTTCCCTTTATTTGTGGGCAGCAAACTTCTCGCTCACCCTGAAGTAGAAATCTTTCACCTCCCGAATAAGACGCTTTTCGATTGCCAGCGTAGCCAGTGCTTTGACGCGTTAAGAGTAAGAATATAATAATCCTCCTATTTATACGGTTATGACGCAACTTTCAAATCGCGAACACAGTCTGACACATGTGAACTTCAATAGAAAACACAAGCGCTACTGAAAGCCCACAGCCTATTTCCAGTCATTGCACCGGATCAGGAATGGAGAGGATAGGAAATGTGCCGGCTGCTGAAGCCTGTCGCACTCCTCTTGACTGACCGATGAAATGAAAAGATATTGGAGAGTGCTGCTGGAATGAAAGATGACAGGGAATACCAGAGTGCTCAGAAAAAAAACCTGCCCCACCTCCCCTTTGTCCAGCACAAATGTCACATGGAGTGACCGGGATTTGAACCACGGAACCCAGCGGTGAAATGCCGGCGTGCTGCCGCCTGAGCCACGAAGGCTCAAACAAGCGCATGTTCATGCTGTCTGGCGTACAAACTTAAGCGCAAGTCATAAGTATTAACCTAAAATTTCCAGGAAAGGGATATTTTTTTAATAATTCGTTAGGGTCTGCCACGTTATTTTTTTCTTATCCCACTCTTTTAGCACCGAGCTCGATAGCTGCAGTCGCTTAAGTGCGGCCAGTATCCAGTATTCGGGAGATAGTAGGTTCGAACCCCACTGTCGGCAGCCCTGAAAATGGTTTTCCGTGGTTTCCCATTTTCACACCAGGCAAATGCTGGGACTGTACCTTAATTAAGGCCACGGCCGCTTCCTTCCCACTCCTAGCCCTCTCCTGTCCAATCGTCGCCATAAGACCTATCTTTGTCGGTGCGACGTAAAGCAACTAGCAAAAAAACAAAAACAAAAAAAACCTCTTTTCAGCAACCGCGTTAATTTTACTACACTTGCATACAAGATCATTTTGTTTGTTTGTTCTTCATTGCTCAAGTGTATAAAAGGGACTCAGCGAGGGATCCCACCTCTACCGCCTCAAGGGCAGAGTCCTGAAGCGTGAGACGTTGGGTTGGGGTATACAACTGGGGAGGAGGATCAGTAGCTCGCCCAGGCGGCCTCACCTGCTATGTTGAACAGGGGCCTTGTGGTGGTGGACGGGGGGGGGGGCGGAAAATTGGAAGACATAAGCAAGGAAAAGGGAAGGAAGTGGCCGTGGCCTTAAGTTACAGTAGGTACCATCCCGGCATTTGCCTGGAGAAAAGTGGGAAACCACGGAAAACCACTTCGAGAATGGCTGAGGTGGAGATCGGACCCCCTCTACTCAGTTGTTTTCCCGAGGCTGAGTGGACCTCGTAACACTTTTCAAATTTCATGGGAGAGCCGGGTATCGAACCCAGGCGTCCGGGTATGGCAGCTAATCACACTAACCACTACACCACAGAGGAGGACAGTTTAAATGCCTGCAGACAGTAGCTGAAACTATATTAGTAGTAGTAGTAATAGTAGTAGTAGTAGTAGTAGTAGTAAACACAATAGATTTTTGAGGTTTCCATATACCGGGCGAGTTGGCCGTGCGTGTAGAGGCGCGCGGCTGTGAGCTTGCATCCGGGAGATAGTAGGTTCGAATCGCACTATCGGCAGCCCTGAAAATGTTTTTCCGTGGTTTCCCATTTTCACACCAGGCAAATGCTGGGGCTGTACCTTAACTAAGGCCACGGCCGCTTCCTTCCAACTCCTAGGCCTTTCCTATCCCATCGTCGCCATAAGACCTATCTGTGTCGGTGCGACGTAAAGCCCCTAGAAAAAAAGAGGTTTCCATAAAATCGTATTATCCCCGGTTGAGCTATTTGTGGATACAGCTAGTCACCAAGCTGATGCGTTGGAGTAATTACGAATACAGTACATTTAGCAGATTGGTTCATCATCGAGTTGTAATGATGTCTCCGCACAATATAAATTTAGAACTGTACGGTAGGGCCTCTCAGGGCGCATGCACCACTGTGCACGGTGCAAAAGATGACTTCGCTTGGTTGACCAGAGTGCAGACCCCCACTCCTCGATTTGGAGCAATAGCGCTGTCTCTCTTTTTTCCCACGCCTGTCTCGCTCGCTCCGCCTGTCTCCTCTTCCTTACTTGCTCCGTAGCGCTCCAAATCCGAGCCGAGTTGAGCCGAGTAGCCCCGAGATGACGCGTTGATCCGAACTGAGCCGAGTGGGACCGACGCACGGTGCACAGGAACTCTGCGCCTCAGTTTGCACGCGAGACATTTTGGGCGTTTGAGAGGCCCTGCTGTAAGGTCTAAATTTTCCTTCATTGCAATTTGTGTATTCATGTTACAGGGCGGATGTTCGCCCCCGCAAGAGGCGAGACGACGAAGACGATCGTACATGACAGCGTCGTGCAGCCATAGCAGCAATATTCATCATCTACGCGGTGATCCTGGCCCTCAGTATGGCGCTCATCTACGCCGGCATTTCGTCTGATGGAGTGGTGGTAGCGAGGAAGACACCGGTCTCCCATGGCTAAAACACTCACAGTCCCTTTTCCCTGGTATTCAAAAGACGGTCACACTCTACGTTATTTAAAGACTATATCTTGGTCCAGTGACCCAATAATTGATACAACGGTGCTAAATGTAGCATAATTTTTATGAGCAGTAGACTTTCAGCAAGGCATTTTTTTAGATAGAAAAAGGAACAAAACTCATCCTAAAGTAGAAAGTCTCGAAGGCTAGGAATATAGTGGAGCTTCGATACTAGAGATGAGCCGAACTGTGCGTTGAGCCAATAATAATAATAATAATAATAATAATAATAATAATAATAATAATAATAATAATAATAACCGGGCTGAGCAGCTCAGACGGTAGAGCCTTCTGACTCCAAGTTGGGAGGTTCGAACCTGGCTCAGTCCGGTGGTATTTGAAGATGTTCAATATGTCAGCCTTGCGCCGGCAGATTTACTGACATGTCAAAGAACTCCTGCGGGACAAAATTCCGGCAACTCAGCGTTTCCGAAAACCGTAAGAAGTAGGATGCTTAAAATAGGTACTGTGGACGGTTAGAGTAACCAATAAAAATGTCTTGAAAGTATGAACAGAAATTAAGAACTGTTGGTTAGCCTCAATGTTGTAAACATTCTGGGGATATGAGCTACAAATTTTAGGTAAATAAAATATAATATAAAAAAAGGAAAACGAGTAAAGAAACAAGCAATTTTAGGCTGTTTATCCGGAACTGCATTTAAGCCGGAAGTGATTTTTGTTATAAACAAATTGGTTATAGAAGGCAAACCATTAATATCCATGTCTCTATTTTCTACATTTAGTACTTCTTCTTTATCTGTTTACCCTCCAGGGTCGGTCTTTCCGTCGGACTCAGCGAGGGATCCCACCTCTAGCACCTCAAGGGCAGTGTCCTGGAGCTTCAGACTCTGGGTCGGGGGATACAACTGGGGAGGATGACCAGTACCTCACCCAGGCGGCCTCGCCTGCCTTGCAGGGGGACGGGAAGATTGGAAGGGATAGACAAGGAAGAGGGAAGGAAGCGGCCGTGGCCTTAAGTTAAGTACCTTCCCGGCATTTGCCTGGAGGAGAAGTGGGAAACCACGGAAAACTACTTCGAGGATGGCTGAGGTGGGAATCGAACCCACCTCTACTCATTTGACCTCCCGAGGCTGAGTGGATCCCGTTCCAGCCCTCGTACAACTTTTCAAATTTCGTGGCAGAGCCGGGAATCGAATCCGGGTCTTCGGGGGTGGCAGCTAATCACACTAACCACTACACCACAGAGGCGGACACGTATTATAATACATTCCGTCATAATATTTTGTAACACACTGAAGGAAAGAACAGAGAACAAAGGGCTATATTCTTTAATCACAGCTCACCTACAACCTTATTGTAACTGCGTACCACTGGTCGATTTCTCATGTCGCACTGCTAGGCTCGCAGCTTCTTAACGCCTCCAGAAATGAAGCTTCGCTATATTCGTAGCCTTGGACTGGGGTTTCTTTCTTGGCCCTTTCTCCATTACCTGGGATAAGAAACTTGTACAGAAAGCCCAGGTTTACGGTCGGATGCCCTTCTTGATGCCAACCTCATGTGGTGGAATATGTTCAATATTGCGTGTTTCTGTGGTGATTTATAGAGTGATATGTTGTATGTAAATGAATATGATACCCAGTCCCCGAGCTAGAAGAATTAACCAGGCGTGATTAAAATCCCCAATCCGGCCGGGAATTGAACCCGGGCTCCTCTGAACCGAAGGTCGCCATGCTGACCATTCAGCCAACGACCCGGCTTCATGGACTGGGATTGTTGCGTCATCATTAAACTTATTTCTCGCTTCTGTTTTAAGATGCAAACCATTGTTAATAACGAGCTTCTTCTACTACTTCTGATGCCGTCTCCTCAAAGAAAGTTGTTGAGTACGTTTATCGATGTTGTGTGCTTCCCGTACCAGGGTTGCTGTATTGCGGATGATGAACTGCTGTCTGAGGCTTCACACCTATTCTAGACTTAACTAAAGTTGGTGTATGACAGGTAAGGTTGGAGGGAGGAGCACTGCAGGTGCCATTTCACGATGTTGCCACATTCCTTTCTACATTCTCTTACCCCTCGCTTCCGGCTCACTTGTTCCCTCCCCCATTCTGACCGCTGTGACATGAACTGGTCTTTCTTCACATTCTTGTTTTACACTGTAATGGGAGTGATCGCAAATGGGACAAATTTTGCTGTGACTGCTTCGTCTCATGTTGCGTTATTTTTGCTTTGCTAGGGGTTTTACGTCGCACCGACACAGATAGGTCTTATGGCGACGATGGGATAGGAATGGCCTAGGAGTTGGAAGGAAGCGGCCGTGGCCTTAATTAAGGTACAGCCCCAGCATTTGCCTGGTGTGAAAATGGGAAACCACGGAAAACCATCTTCAGGGCTGCCGATAGTGGGATTCGAACCTACTATCTTCCGGATGCAAGCTCACAGCCGCGCGCCTCTACGCGCACGGCCAACTCGCCCGGTGTGTTATTTTTAACAGGGACCGGTCTGATATGCTCAGACATTAGAGTGCTGGCCTTTGATCCCAACTTAGCAGGTTCGATTCTGTCTCAGGCCGGTGGTATTTCAAAGTGCTACAGAACGTATTAATCAATAACATTATTATTCTTTGACAGGGGTGGTACCTATAGCCGGACAAATCCTTCAACGTGCCCTTTGTCCTATACTTTGTCTCTGTACACCTTATTGGCATAAGTACAGGACGTAAAACAAATAAAGAAAAAGTGAGTTCAAGGGGAAAAGGGTGCGCAGGGAGGACGGGGGGTCATAAATCATGTGTACTCTTTTCCACACCACCCAGCGGTAGAGTACCTGGCGCGTTTCATCGTACTCGAAATATAAATTAAAATGCAATGATTGTACGTACGTACGTAAATAGTATTTAAAATACAGTTAGAAACTTACTAACGGCCACAAAACAGAAACAGAATGCCGCTCACACTGAACTGCTTGCGACAAGATCTAACTCAAAAGTGAATTGAGAGGTTTGGTAACTCCCAGCAAGACGAGTTGCCCAGAAGTTTTATCTCCATGGCAATCGCAGTCGCCCCACCCTCGTTTCCATGGCAACCATACCGCCACTCCCTTTATCCCGCCCCGGCAGGCAGTAAACGGACCTCCTTCTAAGAAATGTCATACACCAACTTTAATTATTACTAGTATAGAACAATGTTCTCCGCCCACGCCCAAGTTTCCCTCCTTTGATCAGTTGCATCGGACTGCGTGTGTCATTTCTGACTTTCTGAGCCCAAGTTATTCCCCGGATCAGTCCGGTGCTATTTGAAAGTGTTCAGTGGATTTACTGCCACGTAAAATCACTCCGGATCGGGCAAAATGTCGATAGCATTAAGCAGGTCTTACATAAGTTTATACTGTCCACTAGTAAAGTAAGCTCGTGTCCTCATCCCGAGGTGGTGCAGCTCTATTCAGGCACACCCCCATTGGAGGTGAGCTGCATGTACCATTTCAACTACATACCAGCCCTCCTGCCATTCTTAAATTTCTGGCAGTACCGGGAATCGAACCCGGGCCCCCGAGGACGGCAGCTAATAACACTAACCTTTACGCTACGGAATACTGTCCACTGCATGAAGGCATTCACCTTCGAGGAAATTCTCCATTTACAATGTTATAGCATATACTGTGTACATAAATGTTCTGTGTTCTATATTTATGGTTCATTTACAGAATTTTAAATGTAATAATAAAATACAAGGTGGTAACTAGAACAGAGACCTTTAGAGAAATGCCTAGAACCAATGTGGAAACAAAAATAGTTTCTTTTGAAATGATAAACTAGAACTTAAAAGCGATCGTAAACAATATGTTTTGCAAAATTGTCGTATGTAAATTTCCGTCTAGGTCTCCATAAAATGAAATAAAAGCAATTTTACATTAGCGTGATTTGATATCCTTTTTCAGTATTTTTTTTAAGAGAGAAAAGTTGGATATATTCTCTTCTGCTGGACAAAAAATATCTACATATTTTCACAACGGAGAGGAAATTTCCAGTAATTTATTTTTGTATGTACAGTATGTTTGCTCGTATTGTTTATTCTTCAGCCCCGATGTCCCTAACAGTCCTACTAGAATGTACAATCGAGTGCGCGGAATCATGCCGATATACACTGACCTGCAAAAAGTGGAACATTTGTAACTTCTTATGTAAAATCTTGATGTATTCCACTAAAAAGTATATTTTTTCCAATATTAATTTTATTGTCACAAAAGCTAGGTTTTTGTCTATAGAAAATACCAAAACATTTTTTACAACACGCATTAACTCACAATTTTCCTTACATTTTGCAATTCTTGGAATTTTTTAGTTTTTACGAGTTTTATTTTCTTGTCAATTGTGATTAAATTTATGGCCAAGAAAAACGAAGTTAATGTTTGTACTGCACTTTACAAGGACACTGGTCACTGAAAACGGGTGTTTCCAACGCTCAGCCATACTGTTCATAAGTTTTGCCGGGATGCGATTCCACTCCTCCAGCAATGATGTTCTCAACAGTGCCAAGGTGGTGTTGTCACATTGTCTGACCCTGGCGTATCCCATACATGTTCAATTATCTCCATTATTTTTTAGCAGTAATATTAATCATGCACTAATAGCAGCCGTAATTCTGTGAGTGGAAGTAAAGACAAACACACCTCAACAGAAGACTGGAAATTCCGAAGGGGCTACCATATTATGAAGCCTGTAGAAGGTAAGTACCAATTACAATGCCTCATAAGAGAAGATGAATCCAGATATGGCCACGTAAGTTTCATATGCCTATTCAAATGTAGCGTTGGTGCTATATCCGGTAAATATGGAATACGCATATACAGTATATGTGCTCAGGTCCAGTTACTACCACTGAGTACTCTACTGATTTTCAGTTGTCGTTCGTTATCCGAGATTACAAATATTGTCTCATGACTGTGTATTGTTATACAATAGAAGCTGTCAAGATAGTTTTCTTTTGATATGTGTTCTCAAACCCACTTATACCAGACTCTAGAAATATTGCTGTATTGTATTTGATTGTTGCATTGTAAATTCTAACCAGATGATACAACGAACCTTGAAATGCTTTTCTTCAAGGCAAGAGAATTATGCGAGAGTTTATATAATTGTTGCTATTGTTTGTGGTTTGGACTTCATATAAGAATGGTGGATTGTCAGGTGCCTGCACAAGGAAGAGGAATATATGTTCTGTCTCTGCGGCTTTGCAGTGTTTGATATTTAGCGGTGATTGGAGGGGAACGTGATCTCGTGCCCTTAAGGTATAAACGCCCTTGGTTACAAGTCATAATTTCACTGGTGAGCCCCTGTTGTTATGGTCAGTCTTATTTAATAGTAGCACGATGTACAGACATGAATCAATTACATTTTTTAATTTAGTACTTGCCCAAATGTAGGACGGTTGCACATGAAAAATCTTGGCTCATGCAAGCCCTTGGGACAATAAATCAGCTGGAAGGGTCGCTCGACATTTTTCACCACCCTTCCACTGCAATTCGGAAAGTTCTTCTCAGGGATGGAACGTGATAATTTTGTAAATTATGTAAATAATCTGTAGAAAACATGTGAAGATTTATATTTGTTTGTATATATATATGTATTTGCATGTATATTATTTAATTTATTTCTTATTTAATTTAATTATTTGATTTATTTTTTAAAATTTTCTATTACATCATCTGTAATTGGGACATCCTGTAGGTGATGAATAAATATATTCTATTCTAAGACTACCGCTACTGTGAACCTTGTAGACAGATTGACCTCTACGATGTTCTAAATTGATCCACTGCTTCATAAATATGAACGTTTCCATGTGAGCATTGTTCAATAGATGACTTCGGTGTCGTAAAAAGAAACTGCACGCGGGCTGATTCCCCATGGCCTTGACATAAAATTTGAACCGTAAGTTATATGAAATATGTTACAATTCCGCTCCAATTCTGAGAACAGATGACAAAGCTTTCCTAAGCCGAGCACATTTGGAGTATTAGTCATGTAGCACGTCTACAAATACGATCCCAGAAACATTCTGAATATGGATCCACCGATCATTACACAGGCATGTGGTATGCAGACCAAACGCCTATATATTCTGGCACCCCCGTCGTATATAAAAAAGCTACAGGAAGTGACTAACGCTATTTTTAATGATATATATATATATATATATATGCCTTGACTATTCCTGGAATTAAATTATACCTTGATCGGATATGTATATGGTTTTATATGATAATGCAAATGTATTTTTTTTAATTTTTTTTTTATTTATTTATTTATTTATTTATTTATTTATTTAATTTATTTCTTCGATTCAAAACACCACAGTTACGAAGGAAATTTATCTTAGAGAGACATACAACGAATTTGAACTTAAGGAAATATTACATAATTAACAAATTCAACGTCCGCCTCTGTGGTGTAGTGGTTAGCGTGATTAGTTGCCTCCCTCGGACGCTCGGGTTCGATTCCCGGCTCTGCCACAAAATTTTAAAAGAGGTACGAGGGCTGGAACGGAGTCCACTCAGCCTTGGGAGGTCAACTGAGTATAGGTGTGTTCGATTCCCACCTCAGGCATCCTCGAAGTGGTTTCCCGAGGCTTCCCACTTCTCCAGGCAAATGCCGGGATCGTACCTAACTTAAGGCCGCTTCCTTCCCTATCCCTTCCAATCTTCACATCAATCCACAAGGCCTCTGTTCAGCCAAGACCAACTACAATATCTCAGACCTTAACCGACCTATCGAAACTGTCCATAATGGCGGCAGCTGGAGTGTTAGCATGCGTTTGTTTTGATTTGTGAAAGTCGTGTTTTTACCAAATATTTACGGAAATTTGAATATTATTAATCGTACATTATATTTATTTATAGTCTTAAGAAGGTTATAAATCCTCTTCCAGTGCCATAAGAAGTTGTTTGTTCTCAAGGGGGTATTTATTCCAACAGTATCGGTACCGGTAGTGATTAGGTTAATCTTCATTCTCGTGTTGTTCTATGAAAGTATTTTCTTCATTTTGAGTTACCTATGCAATTTGTTTATAGTTCCATGTGCTGGTGTGCCTGGATGTAAGTAAGAGTTTCAGTGTTCCCGTTTCCAAAAGACCTAGTATTAAGGCAAAGTTGGGTTAACAGCATTCGTAAGGAAAACTTCGAACCGAATCATAGGCCTAATAATGTTCTATGCATTAATCATTTTATCATTTTTGAAATCAAATGTATTATTAGGGAAGACATTATATACCCATAGAAGGTGATGATCTAATTCGAGTGCCGCGCAAACTTCCGAAGTTTAAACTAATGATGCCCTATCAGCCAACGTACCTTACTACAAAGAAAATTAAATCAGTCCCAGAAAGATCCGGAAAATCATGACCAAGATTTATGATTTGGAGACAAAATTAATCTTAAACGGTGGTGCAAGAATGATGTAAATTAATTTTCAACGTTTTACAATGAACGTGCGTAAACCAAACCTAACCCCATTTCCCGTGAGTGAACACGAGGATTATGTTCTTTTTTATATAATATACAATTATACCATCAATTCTGGTGAGTTTTAAGGTGACGAGTGCTTTAGATGGTCAAGTTTATCATACAAATATCGCTTGTACCTACTCAAAAATACAGGTGGATTTTGGAGGGTTGAAATATTGTTGGAGAAATTTGTTTGCGTGTTTTACATAATGGGCTGTGGTTAATGGTGGTGTCATAGTATTTCATGTAAAGATAATAATGCTGTGTTGCCATCTATATATCGTATTTGCTGTCCGGAGATTCATATGTGAAATATTTTTATACAGTACTCTGTGTCTGTTTCAACCTGACGTTGATACAATACTTCTCCCTTCGTTATTTTCCCCTCTGAAATTACATTTAAACTTACAGTACGCGATAACGCTACTTTTGGTGTTTAATTATTCATATTTCGAGTTAATGAGTTGCATTTTATGACGTTCGACTTGTGATCTTTTCTTTAGGTGACTCGGAATAAACATGCATAACCTTACCCTCAACCTCTCATATCGCCCACCGATGTCCGCCATGTTTTTCCTGGATTACGGTCTGATGTAATTGTAGTTGGTCTTGGTTCAGCATAGCAGATGAGGCCACCTGGACGAGGTTGTATCCCCCGACCCAAAGTCTCACGCTCCAGGACACTGCACTTGAGGCGGTAGAGGTGGGATCCCTCGCTTAGTTCGAGGGAAAAACCAACCCTGGTAGGTAAACGGATTGAGAAAGAAAGAAAAAAGAACAAATTCAGTAAAAAACAAACTTATCTACACTAATATTATAAACAGAGAGAGTTTGCGATTTTATTTGTATCTCGGGAATCACTCAATCGATTTCAATATTTCTTTCACGGTTAGAAAACGTGTTCCTTTCAGATTATTGTAAGCTATATATGTATAATTATGCTAGATTATCAAGTGAGTGGGTAGATTTCAAGAAGTAGAATAAGTTGTAACAAGTTGATGACTACTGATAAATAAAATCATGAATAATAAAAATATATAAATAAAATTACTCAAAAACTTAATAAAATTAATAAGCATAATTAACCGAAATGTCCGTAGTATGGGCGCCAGAGTTCACCAGAATGGATCCCTCGAATTTAGATAAGAGCATGATAAACTTTATATCCCAGGGCGTGTACATAATGCTGCGTACTGGTACATCTGCTGCAGGCCTTACCTAACCTCCTGAAAACGACTAATTAGGTAGGAACTGCACCTAGGTTCATCAATAACACTGATTCTAAAATAGCTAACTATATTCTGAACAAATTCCGTGCATGAGCACCTCATCAACATACAAAATTATACATATAATACACACATAAAATATTGCTGGAAGACTCCATATTTACAACAACAACAATATTAATGAAAACCGTGGGAAAACGAAAGTGAGAACTAAGTTACCATTTGTAAATAGTCCGATGAACAATGTACATGTATGAAGATAAATACCCTTCACTGTCTCTATATCAATTCGACTTACCGATTCTCATAATCGGCAGTTATCACTTCACACAGATACTGTACCTTGTACTACTGTGTTCACATATTTTAACACTTGTAAAGATATATACACACGTATGTCGATCCTCAACATATAAATTTATGGAAAGTCTGAGATAGCTTTCACCAACATATAATACTAGGCCGCCACAAGTGCTACAATACTTAATGCGCAAGCACTCTCCACAAACATAACACGACTACGCTCCACGAACGTTTGAAGTCCAGTCCATTGCTGCCGTGTCACTCCAGTACCGTGTATCAGCACCACTTCCTTCCCGTACAGTGCGTCAGTTGTAGTTGTAGTTATCTTCCTTCTCGTTCCTATACCATCACCTTCACAATGTCTCTCATACAATCTTTCTTACAATGTCCTCATACCATCTCTGGTTGCCGCCGTATCATCAACCTTTATAGACATCAACATCCCCCTCCTCTCAGATGAGACGTCTGGATTGGTGCTTGCCAGCCAATCATGAGTGATCTCAAATCAAGACCAAGCCCTGAACTACTTCTTCCTCCCAAGATAATAACAAACTCTGGGGAGTTTTCATGAATCACCAAACTTTCCTGGTACAACAACAAGCTTATCTTATCAGGCTGGGATATATACATGACAAATGGAATTCCCTGACACAAGTACATCACAACACACACTGGGGTAGCCAGATGACTCATTCAAATTACCAGAGTTATTACAGCAATGTTTTCCCACTCGTGCAAAACAAATTACTCATACCTACATATGTGGATATCCTCCAGCTTACCAATATAAATGACAAAACATACAAATGAAATACTGATAATAATAATAATAATAATAATAATAATACTGATAATAATAATAATAATAATAAATCGAATACTGACAATAATATCTCTAACTTCTACATATAATTCGGGGGTGTGATATATGTACTATCACATAACGCCCCCTTGGTGAATCGATGATATCATATATTATGATTCACCATAAAACAGAACTTCATACATAACCTTATAATGACATAACTGAACACTTAATTTACTGTAATAATGATATATACATTGCGTCTACTGCATTGTATTCGCACACACGAAATACAATTTGTCCAAACAATAATAATAATAATATGGCTATATACACACAACTCTGATTGTTTCATATAGCATTGAACACAATCCCTTCTGGCTACTGTACACATAACTCATAATTGATAATATATACATCCAAGGTGCAGATCCTATCTCTTATATCTGCGAAGGCTATAGATATTAAATGTCACAAGGACCTTGTTGTCAGTGGTTAGGAGCCTATAAGCACACTTGCCTATTCTACTGTCCACAGAATACGGACCCTAATATAAATGAAAAAACTATACATAAACTTAACATTGGCATCGATAAGCGAGGAATGCGTACCGCAATAAAATCTAACTACGTCTAGAATACACTCTATCTCACACACAAAGATTCGTACCATCCAGTCACACAAGAATCATACAAACTTTCATTCGGAACATTCATAACCAAGAAATCACTCTTTCTGAAATGCGCGGGAATCTCACTACGTTTACTCTTCCACAAACTCATAATTAATGCAAGCAAACAGATCACATACTTTTTCACACATTCCACATCGATATCATTCAGCACGTCATTCAAATCATTCACACAACTCTTAGGATTAAATAAAACATTACGCACTCGCTTGTCAAACATACGCACTTCATTCTCACTCACGCTCACTCGATTACTGAAATTCTTACCATAATACACTTCGAAATTGCTGTCATTACTACTTAATGACCCAACAATCAAGTCTTCTTCACCACCTTCCATATCAGCTACTACTCGCACCACTTTCATGCCAACAACACTGCTACTTTCGACTCTCTTATCAGAAGTTTCATTAATCTTAAAGTCACCATTTTCACACATAATGGACCTAACTTTACTCTTCTCACGTACACTTAAATCAACAAAAACATCCTCATGATGTATACTCCGTGAACACTCTTCACTCACAAAACAACCTTCATCAACTTCACAAAAAACTTCACTTTCAATTTCAGAAACTTCCACAAGATTATCGATCGCAACATCGCTATTACCATCACCACTAGTACAAAGTAAGTTATCCGACACATCATTCTTACTTTCATCACGCCCCCTATTCTCAAAATCTCCCTGAACACAAAACACATGGTCATACAATATTTCCTCCTTCACGTCTACCTCGTAACTTACCTGTTTCATCGCGTGAATAGGAATTTCGGTATCGGACTGCCTATCTGACCCAACTAAGAAGTCCGATTCCGGTTTAAATTACTTGACATGGACTGTTCACTATTATCATGTCTCTGCACTTGATCTGGAGGTCTTTGATCCGTACGCCCCCTACTTTCTGATTCCCCTTGATTAGGTCTTCTGCCATAATATTCCTGGTGATTAACTCCTTGATTAGACTGTCTGTTTCCCCTTCCGGAATTACCACCCTGATTCCCTTGCCTAGAATGACTGAAATTCTGATTATTCCTATCTCCCCCTAGCTGATTACCTTGTCTCCCATTATCCCCGTAATTTCTACCTTCACTTTGCCTAGTCCTCCCCTGCCCTTCCAAAGCATCAAACCTCTCTAACAGCTGCTCTAATTCTTTAATCGTAACAATATTCTGCATACATGCAGCTAATCCGACCTTCTCAGGAAAATGCCTCAACATCTGGCGGACTGTATCTCTCTCCGATGCTAGACCTTCAATATTCTGGCTGATCAGAACATGCGCCAAGAAATATTCCGTCATAGATACACCTTCCTGAGGTTTATACTTGCCAAATAGCACGCGATCTCTTTCCCTTCCCTGAATAGCTTCACTCCAAAATTTAGAACTAAATTTCTCCCTAAATTCCTCTAAACTCGAAATACCCTGTCTATAAACTTGAAACCAGGATCTCGCTTCTCCAACAAATGCAATATCCAACATCTCATCAACCATACTCCAATCAATCAAACCATCGTCAAGATTCTTAGAAAACCGTTTCTCCACCGTTTTCAAGAATTCCATCGGATTAAACTGCCGACCATTAAACTTGGGTAATTCAGAGTCCTTCGTACAAGATACGTACCTATTACATATGCTGCTACCTAATTGGATTTGACTGATCTCCTGCCTTAATTTCACATGACATGATTTAATTCCTTCTTCCACTACCATTCTGGCATTTCCTTTTACTGACTTGAGGTCATCTTTTACCGACTTAAGGTCTTTCTCCAATTTCTCATTCTTCTCATCTATACGCTTCGCTAAAACGTTCTGATTGGATTTAATTCTATCTATTTCTTCTACTTTATCTTCCACTATTTTTATTCTCTTATCACATTCCTTGCTGTTTTCAACAAATTCTTTCCTAACTACATTAAATCGGCATTCAATTTTCTCAGTCAATTCCAAGCTTTGAGCTTCTACCTTATTACTGACTTCCTGAATTTCCCTGCTTTGATGGTCAAACTTCTGGTTCAATTCATCTATTCTACCATTCACAGCACTACTTAAACTATCAATTTTACTAGACAATTCAACACTCACTAAATTTAACTCCTTACTTTGATTCTCAATCTTACTGGACAATTCCGTACTAACTGAATTTAATTCACTATTAATACTGTATATTTCATTACTTAAAAAACTCAATTCACTCTTCAACTCTTTACTCTGACTATCAATCTTGCTAGACAATTCAACCTTATTATTATCGATTTTACTGGATAATTCATCACTCTTACTGGACAATTCATTAAATAGTGATTTAATCATACTAAAAGTTAAAACCTCCCCTTGAACCGTTTCCTTAACAACCCCTACATTCTGAGTTTGAGACGGGTTACTGGATTCCTCACCGATCGTTGCAAATTGATCTTTCCTACTATCAGCCATTTTGCTACTCTCACTTAAATTAGATAAACTCAATGTGGTGGAATTCTTTTGATTTCTCTTATCCTGATTCTTAGTACCAGAAACTTTCAAAACCTCTCTACTTCTCAACTTTATAATACTGGACTCGCTACAACTTTTCTTCATACTCCAAAATACACATGAAACATATAAAACACTTCACTGACATAGTTTGCAGAATTCCAACCACACCTGACAAGTGCACCTACGCTTATAAGCCTAACAGATGTACCAATCATTCAGCCACACGTTGGGAAGCCAATTGTAACAAGTTGATGACTACTGATAAATAAAATCATGAATAATAAAAATATATAAATAAAATTACTCAAAAACTTAATAAAATTAATAAGCATAATTAACCGAAATGTCCGTAGTATGGGCGCCAGAGTTCACCAGAATGGATCCCTCGAATTTAGATAAGAGCATGATAAACTTTATATCCCAGGGCGTGTACATAATGCTGCGTACTGGTACATCTGCTGCAGGCCTTACCTAACCTCCTGAAAACGACTAATTAGGTAGGAACTGCACCTAGGTTCATCAATAACACTGATTCTAAAATAGCTAACTATATTCTGAACAAATTCCGTGCATGAGCACCTCATCAACATACAAAATTATACATATAATACACACATAAAATATTGCTGGAAGACTCCATATTTACAACAACAACAATATTAATGAAAACCGTGGGAAAACGAAAGTGAGAACTAAGTTACCATTTGTAAATAGTCCGATGAACAATGTACATGTATGAAGATAAATACCCTTCACTGTCTCTATATCAATTCGACTTACCGATTCTCATAATCGGCAGTTATCACTTCACACAGATACTGTACCTTGTACTACTGTGTTCACATATTTTAACACTTGTAAAGATATATACACACGTATGTCGATCCTCAACATATAAATTTATGGAAAGTCTGAGATAGCTTTCACCAACATATAATACTAGGCCGCCACAAGTGCTACAATACTTAATGCGCAAGCACTCTCCACAAACATAACACGACTACGCTCCACGAACGTTTGAAGTCCAGTCCATTGCTGCCGTGTCACTCCAGTACCGTGTATCAGCACCACTTCCTTCCCGTACAGTGCGTCAGTTGTAGTTGTAGTTATCTTCCTTCTCGTTCCTATACCATCACCTTCACAATGTCTCTCATACAATCTTTCTTACAATGTCCTCATACCATCTCTGGTTGCCGCCGTATCATCAACCTTTATAGACATCAACATCCCCCTCCTCTCAGATGAGACGTCTGGATTGGTGCTTGCCAGCCAATCATGAGTGATCTCAAATCAAGACCAAGCCCTGAACTACTTCTTCCTCCCAAGATAATAACAAACTCTGGGGAGTTTTCATGAATCACCAAACTTTCCTGGTACAACAACAAGCTTATCTTATCAGGCTGGGATATATACATGACAAATGGAATTCCCTGACACAAGTACATCACAACACACACTGGGGTAGCCAGATGACTCATTCAAATTACCAGAGTTATTACAGCAATGTTTTCCCACTCGTGCAAAACAAATTACTCATACCTACATATGTGGATATCTTCCAGCTTACCAATATAAATGACAAAACATACAAATGAAATACTGATAATAATAATAATAATAATAATAATAATACTGATAATAATAATAATAATAAATCGAATACTGACAATAATATCTCTAACTTCTACATATAATTCGGGGGTGTGATATATGTACTATCACAAAGTCGAAAAAATGTGTCCATGACCCTTAAAAGTGAATATGCTGTCTAAACTACTGTGTTATAGATGCATCAAATCGATGTAGGTTTATGTGAAATCTACAAAAGAAGTACAGATAGGGCACGTTAATCTTCAATAGATTACTCACAATAAGCCTTTTATGGTTAATGTTTTACTGCTCGTTAAATTGCAATGGACCAGTATCGTAACGACCTTCAAGATCTAATGAAAATGAACCACACTGTAAAAGAGAGAATTCAATTAAAATCCACAACATATGCTGCAATATGCACTTTCCGTCACTGTTATCCATTAAGAAGTGTTAAGAAAATATTCTATATGCACTCCGCAACCTACGTTCATACATGCAACCTTCACATAATCACGGCCGACTAGATCCCTTGCTGCGCTCCTTGTACCGGCCTTGATAATCGCTTGTGAAGTCCAACATAAAGCTGTAATTGGAAAGTTTCTCCATAATGCCGCTCGAGCGCTGGCCACCTATGGCAATGACAGGAAGCTGTATACTACAAAATATCGTATTTCCCGTTTCATTTGTATTGTTTTGCTGTTGTAGGGGTTGGTAATGCGTTCGTAATGAGAAGTTTGTTATTGAGAGTTGATAGCTGTCGTTCTTTTTTTAATTACAATATGCTTTACGTCGCACCGACACAGACAGGTCTTATGGCGACAATGGGATAGGAAAGGCCTAGAGGAAGCGGCCATGCCCGTAATTAAAGTACAGCCCCAGAATTTGCCTAGTGTGCAAATGGGAAACCACGGAAAACCATTTTAGGGCTGCCGAATTGGGGTTCGAACTCACTATTCCCCGAATGAAAGCTCACACCTGCGCGCCCCTAACCGCACAGCCAATACGCCCGGTATTTGCCAATATAATGTCGTGAAATGTAACTGCGGAGAGATGGAGTAGTCCAGCCGACGTTCTGATACTGACTTTCATTGCCGATTTATCTTTATTTAGAGGTATGGAGAAGTATGTTACAGTGGCCAGTACTGTTAAAATTATTATTAATCCTAAAAGCTACTTTCGTTGATATTTGATAAAAATTAAAGTCGTGAAATGAAACTCCGCAGAGATGGAGTTAAATGCCCGTGAGCCCTGTTGTTACCGTCGTATGCTCAGAATCTGGGATTCATTATGTAGCGAACGGCATGATTATAGAGAAACTACGACGCACCAGCAAAACTCAAGTAATGTGAAAAGATGTCTTTACGGTGAACTTACCACGAGCAACTGATTACATGATGAGTATGTACGTGCGAAGAAATTGTTATGCTAATCGTCACGTATCCTCACTCCTCATTTCCTAGTACGCCTCTTCAGCGATGCCTAGGCCATCTATGACAGCTGATGGCAGAGCTGTTGAGGATCCCACCAGCGAAATCGCTGACGGACTGAACTTACATGCAATCGACACGTAGCATGCAACAGTTACCTAATGTGTACCCACCTAATAAATTAAGAAGTACCGTGAATTACGGTAGTACATATTGCTCCAGTCTTCTTCTTCTTCTTCTTAATATGTTTACCCTCAAGGTAGTGTCCTGGAGCTTCAGACTCTGGGTCCGGGGATACAACTGGGGAGGACGACCAGTACCTCGCCCAGGCGGCCTCACCTGTCTTGCAGGGGGGGCGGAAAGATTGGAAGGGATAGACAAGGAAGAGGGAAGGAATCGGCCGTGGCCTTAAGTTAGGTACCATCCCGGCATTTGCCTGAAGGAGAAGTGGGAAACTACGGAAAACCACCTTTAGGATGACTGAGGAGAGAATCGAACCCACCTCTACTCAGTTGACCCCCCAAGGCTGAGTGGACCCCGTTCCAACCCTCGTAACACTTTTCAAATTTCGTTGCAGAGCCGGGAATCGAACCCGGGCCTCCGGTGGTGGCAGCTAATCACACTAACCACTACACCACAGAGGCGGACCATTTCTCCAATCCCAAGCCTTTAATGGGATAACGCGCCTTCAATTTCGTAAAAAAATTACGAATTGTTGTTCTTAAGATTTTTATATTCTTTATAAGATACTTCTTTTTGATTAGTCAAAATCCGATTCCAAGTGCCGTAAATTTGCGTCCGTCCCACATAAGAATACCATGCCCTCTTCTAATTCTACGCTAGGCTATGATAATTCTATATACAATTCTGCTACATTTATGAACTTACAAGTAAGGACGGTGATAGAGCGGCTGAACTGCCAAAAGAAGCCTATAGGATAAGAAGGGTGAAGATTATGCAGCAAGAACATTGAGTTGCTTTTTTTAAGTAAATGGTGTAATGCCGGGCTGAATGGCTCAGACCTTGAGCCGCTGGCCTTCTGACCCCAACTTGGCAGGTTCGATCATGGCTCAGTCGGTGGTATTTGAAGGTGGGGAAATACGTCAGTCTCGTGCCGTTAGATTTACAGGCACGTAAAAGAACTCCGGCACCTCGGCGTCTCCGAAAACGGTAATAAAGGTAGTTAGTGGGACTTTGCTAGTTGCTTTTACGTCGCACCGACACAGATAGGTCTTTTGGCGACGATGGGACGGGAAAGGGCTAGGAGTGGGAAGGAAGCGGCCGTGGCCTTAATTAAGGTACAGACCCAGCATTTGCCTGGTGTGAAAATGGGAAACCACGAAAAACCATTTTCAGGGCTGTCGACAGTGGGGTTCGAACCTACTATCTCCCGAATACTGGATACTGGCCGCACTTAAGCGACTGCAGCTATCGAGCTCGGTGTTAGTGGGACTTAAAGCAAATGCCATTATTATTATTATTATTATTATTATTATTATTATTATTATTATTATTATTATTATTATTATTATTATATGTTGTTATTGTCTAAACTTGAAAGCTTATTTTCTATCCTTTCTCTTGTTTCTCCACTCAATACGATCAGTTGAAAAAACTACACTAGTTACAAATCCGAAATAATTACCATTGTTAGCCCTACTAGTAGTTTACTGCGCAGCTGTGAGCTTGCATCCGAGAGATAGTGGGTTCGAATCTCACTGTCGGCAGCCCTGAAGATGGTTTTCCGTGGTTTCCAATTTTCACACCAGGCAAATGTTGGGGCCGTACTTTAAATAAAGCCACGGCCGCTTCCTTTCTATTCCTAGGCCTTTCCTGTCCCATTGTCCCCATAAGACCTATCTGTGTCGGTGCGACATAAAGCAAATAGCAAAAAAGTAGTTTATTAAAGCTGCCATTTCTGTTTCATTGTCTTAATATCTAAGAGCAGAAAAAATTATCTTGGGCGGGGGTGGGGGATGAGGAGGTTATAAATCTTAATTTCTGTAAAAAAAAAATCCCCAGAGAATAATTTCAATGAACAGCCAAAGATGTAAGTTTTGAAGTCCGCAAAGTTCCAAAATTGTAGCTTGCAGCACTTTTGGCCTGAGAATACCTAAATGTTGGTAAATTAAGATCGTTTGAAAAATTGACTTCACCTGGAATATCATTTTGTTTAGGATCCGTATCTAAGAGTCCAGCCTTCTCTGCAGCTGTATGTGCAGGTATTGTCCTCGTCACGTCCTTATCACGTTGTTGTCGCGCAATGACTCACACAATACATGTTTATGGTGAGCGCTCACTGTTGAGTCACTATACAAAGTGCTGGTTGGTGCTGGGTTTAAAAGGGTCGATTTAGCACAGCATCAGTTGTTATTGAAGTTCCGTGGAATACTATTGTTTTTACGTCTCACTAACTACTTTAGACGGTTTACGGAGACGCCGAGGTGCCGGAATTTTGTTCCGCAGGAGTTATTTAGTTGTGGTGGTGATTATTGTTTTAAGAGGAAGTACAACTAGGCAATCATCCTCTATATAACACTAATCAGAGAGAAAAAAGGGAAGAGACCCGACACTTCGTAAAATGAAGGTATCGGTCAAAGAAAGACAAGGGCCACGAAGGGCGTGAAAGTGAAAGACTACCTAGGCCTCGATACCTAATACCATCAGGGTCGTAAAAGAACAAGACTTGAACAAGGAAGGTCTAATAAGATAAATTAAAGTGAGGAGTCTGGCACAAGTAAGTGCAATCAATGCCAGAACTCAGCTAAGGAGCCCATGGTCGCCAACCTACGCTCCCAAGTTCACAACCCCGGGGTTCATTTTATAATAATAACGTTAATTGCTTTACGTCCCACTAACTACTTTTATGGTTTTCGGAGACGCCGAGGAGCCGGAACTTAGTCCCGCAGGAGTTTTTTACGTGCCAGTAAATCTACCGACACAATGCTGACGTATTTTAGCACCTTCAAATACCACCGGAGTGAGCGAGGATCGAACCTGCCAAGTTGGGGTCAGAAGGCCAGCGCCTCTACCGTCTAAGCCACTTAGCCCGGCGGGGCCCCTTTTAGTCGCCTCTTACGACAGGCAGGGGATACCGTGGGTGTTATTCTACCGTCCACACCCACGTGACAGTAAATCCGTCGATACGAGGCTGACGTATTTTAGCATCTTCAATTACCACCAGACTGAGCCAAGATCGAACCTGCCAAGTTAGGGTCAGAAGGCCAGCGTCTCAACCGTCTAAGCCACTTAGCCCGGCGGGGCCCCTTTTAGTCGCCTCTTACGACAGGCAGGGGATACCGTGGGTGTTATTCTACCGTCCACACCCACGTGACAGTAAATCTACCGACACGAGGCTGACGTATTTTAGCACCTTCAAATAACACCAGACTGAGCCAAGATCGAACCTGCCAAGTTAGGGTCAGAAGGGCAGCGGCTCAACTGCCTGAGCCACTCAGCCCGGCAAAGGATCCTCGGTTAACGTCGCAGTTATTGTTCTCCCGAGGATCAATTAACATATTTAATTAATGCCATTGGCTTTTCCACAAACTACTTTTCCGGTTTTCTCAGACGACGAGCTGCCAGAATGTTGTCCACCAGGAGTGCTTTTACGTGCCGGTAAACATTCGAAGGGCGGTCAGAAATCTTGTCACGAAAAAAAAAACAAGGAAGACTAAATATTGCCAACATGCGAGGTGAACGGTAAGACGTAAGACGTAGTGTCGGCAAGTAGGGTCCCTAAACTGTATGGTTAGCGACACTGGATCGAATCCAACAGAAAGTAATTGTCAATCACTACCTTCAGTTTTGCTCCCTTAGTATACTCGCTTACATGTGAAATATATGTAATTAACAAGAATAATAATTAATAACCATCGCAATATGATTAAAATAATCAAATATGAATAAAATAAACTGCTTAATCGCCTCACGCTTAGGCGTCAATTTTAATCTAATTCAAAATACATGAATAAATAAATAACAGAAATACATTACTAAAATAAATTGAATTAATAAGAATAATTATTCGAAATGTCTGCAGTACGGGCGCCAGAATGGATCCCTCGAATTTTGATAGAGCATGATAATTCTCTGCCTCCCAGGGCATGTACATAAATCTGCTTACTGGTACATCTGCTTCAAGCCTTACCTAACCTTGTGAAAACGACTAAATAGGTAGGAACGGCACATAGGTTCATAAATAACTCCACTGATTCTAAAATAACTAACTATATTCTAAATAACATCCGTGCATGAGCACCTCATCAACACACCAAAATATACATAAAATACACTCACAAAATACCACTGGGAAACTCCATATTTACAACAACAACAACAACAGCAACAACAACAGTGAGAACCGAAAGCGAGGACCAAGCTACTATTTGCAGTTAGTCCTTTCAAAGTTCATTACAAAGCATATACAGTGACTCGCATAATTATTCGGACAGACATGATTTATTATAATTTCCTTTGTATTAGTGGTTTCAGTAATAATAAAGCACTCATATAAATTAGATACAAGTTTCTGTATGGAATATGAAAGCTAAACGTCCATCATTCTTCTAATGGACACGTACAATGAAAATATAATCTTTAAAAACAAAATCAAAATCAAAACCAATATTGCACAAAATTATTCGGGCACTTGCCGTTTTACTTGTGGTCCTAAAGGTTCAGTACCTGGTGGGCTTTCCTTTCATTTTAATTACTTCCCTGAGTCGATTTGGCATGCTCTCCACTAATTTCTGGATGTAATCGGGAGATATCTTCTGCCACTTTTCTTGAAGTCCATTTTTCAGTTATTCTCTAGATGTGATTGTTGTTTTCCTTATTTCTTTATCCAGTTTGTCCCAAAGATTCTCAATCCCATTCAAGTCTGGTGATTGAGGGGGAGGATGAAGCACCTTTGCGCAATTATACAATAACCACAGCCTTACATTCCAGGCCATATGCTTTGGGTCGTTATCTTGATAAAATTTAAAATGTTCACCAATCCCCATCTTTTCGGCACTCTTTTTCATATTGTTCCTCAGTATTTTAAGGCATTGAAAGTGGTCCATTTTACCCTCAATAAAAACCAATTCACCAACTCCATTCGCCGACATGCACCCCCACACCATTACCTGTCCACCACCATGCTTCACAGTTGCTTTCAGATTTTTCTCTTGATGCTCAGTATTAGGACGCCGCCAAACTGTTATCCTCCCATCAGATTGAAGTATGTTAAATTTACTCTCATCAGCAAATATAACGTCATTCCACCACTCATTGTCTTCTTTAACATGCTCTTTGGCAGACAGCATGCTCTTTCTTCGATTTACTTGATTTATGAAGGGCTTCCTTCTTGCAATATGGCCGTGAAAGTTACCTCTACTGAGCACTCTCCGTATTGTTTAGGGATGCACTTTCTTTCCGGTGTCTGCGGCGATCTCCGTAGCGAGTGTTGGAGCACTTAACTTCGGTGCCTTTTTCATTTTTCTGATGATTTAACACTCATCCCTCACAGAAAAATGTTCTTGGACGTCCCGTATGCGGTAGAAGTCAATCCTATCTTCCTCCCGGAATCATTTGAAACATTTCAGCAATTTTACGACAACTTTTACCTTTACCATGGTGAAAAATTACTAGCTGCCACTGTTCGATTGTGCTCTCTCTTCCTCTGCGGCCCATTTTCACCTACGTTGTACACAGCACTCTAACACACTGAATGTTTACGTTCACACTGTCCGTGGCTCTTTTATATTATTTTGTATAATTTTTTTAGGGGGTGATGTTTTATCAATTTTTTTAAGACCTCTGCACGGCAACTGACTTTTGTCCGAATAATTTTGTTGAAGCACGTTAACTGCGTTCTGATGTTCCGTGGTCGCTGGTTCTCTCCTGTTTTCTGAAAGTACACATTTGAACGTCGTGTTGAATCTGTCAAACTGGGTTCTGGCAGAAACTAGTTTGCGTGTACGATATGTTCTCTGAAATATAGGGCCAGTGTGTAGCAAAGACTATAATAATTACTAACGTGTCCGAATAATTATGTGAGCCACTATATACTGTATTTTGATGAATACCCTTCACTGCCTCTGTGTATCAACACAACTTACATATTCCCATTATTTGTACTAGTTATATCACACATATACTGCACCTTATAATACTGTGTTAGCTGACTCTAACACTTGGTTTAAAGATACATTCACTCGAGGGAAACACGCTTGCTGTTCCATAACATAAATTATGGAAAGTCTGAGATACAGTATCCCGTAGTTTTCACCAACATATAATACCAAGCCACCACAAGTGATACAATACTAAGTGCCTAAGCACTGCACAGTTGTAGGTTAGTACCACACTTCACATTCCACAAACATTATAAGACCACGTTCCTTCAAAGTTACATCTTCTCTTCCTACCAAACTTTGAAGTCAAGTATGCTCTACCAAAGTCTGAAGTCTTCTCCACCGTTTTCTCACATGCCTAAACGGACCTCAGCTTCCCCTTTCCTCTCACGTGATGTGACTAGATTGATCCTGGCCATCCAATCACGAGTAGAAGATCCTCTTGTCATTCCAACACCACGCTCCGAACCTCTTCTGGATCCTAAAGACAATAACAACATCAAGGGACTCTGGGTTCACTCATACAAAGTTTCCGAGTTGAAAATAGCACTGTTTTCCCATCCGTTTCTACAAAACAAATTACTCATATCACACATAGAGACCTTCCAGGTTAAAATACTAAGGTTAAATATGCAAATGAAATAATAATACGAATAATGACAATAATATCTCTCACTTATAAATACAGTGCGAGGGTGTGATATATGAACTATCACACGTGGAAGGGAGTATAACTAAAGATGTCTGGTGGTACACCCAGTGCCAGGTGGATACTACTATAATGTTCTGCTTCTTGGTCTCCATTGTTTCTCCCAATATTGAATATTGGTAATTGTTCTTGTTTGAGTCATCGGTCTATAGAACTGTTTGATGCAGCCCTCCACTCCCTCCTGTCTTCTGCTAACCTCTTCATTTCTACGTAAATGCTGCATCCTACATCTGCTCAAATCTGATTGTCATATTAATATCTTGTTCTACCCCTACCGTTCTTCCCGCCTACACTTCCCTCAAAAACCAACTGCACAATTCCTCGGTGTCTTAAGATGTGTCCTATAATTCTAATCTCTTCTTCTCGACGAATTTAGCCAAATCGATCTCCTCTCATCAATTCGATTCAGTATATCTTCATTCGTGATTCGAACTATCCATCTCACCTTCAGCATTCTTCTGTAACACCACATTTTGAATGCTTCTATTCTCATTTTTTCTGAGCTAATTATCGTCCATGTTTCACCTCCATACAATGCTACGCTCCAGACAATGTCTTCAAAAAGTCTTTCCAATTCCTATATCGATGTTTGAAGTGACCAAATGTCTTTTCTTAAGAAAGGCCTTCATTGCTTGTGCTAGTCCGCATTTTATATCCTCCTTACTTTTGCCATCGTTAGTTATTTTACTACCGACGTAACAATATTCATCTACTTTCTTCCTTTAAGTCTTCAATTCCTATTTACTATTTGATGCATCACCTGATTTCGTTCGACTGCACTCCATTACTTTTGTTTTGGACTTATTTGTTTTCATCTTATACTCCTTATCCAAGACTCTGTCCATACCATCAAACAATTTCTCCAGATATTCTGCAGTCTCAGATAAAATAACAATATTATCAGCAAATCTCAGGAATTTCATTTCCTCTCCTTGTATTGTGATTCCTTTTCCAAATTCCTCTTTGATTACCTGTTGCCTGTTCTATATAAACACTGAAAGGTACGGTGGGGGTAGGGTGGCAAATTATAATTATGATGCAAAATATACAGAGAAGTGATATTTTTTTTCTTAAAAAACGGTTTAGGCAGTACAGGGTCTCTCATATAAACTCAGACCGAACGCACGGTGTATGTACTCTGCATTACAGCAGCTGCCTCAGCCGAACTTATGTCGCGCGCGGCCGCCCTGCTTTAAGCGTGTATACAATCTTATATGAAATCTTACCTAATAAAAGATGCTGAAAGTGTCGTCCTTCCTGGGTTATGCAGGCAATGTATCTGGTAACTACATTCTGGCTGACTTGAGTGAGTTCTGCCACTGTGATGTTTCTGATTTCATTCGTAATGTTTTCTTTCAATTCCTCCAGTGTGTGAGGATTTGTTCGATACACTTTTTCTATCAGTTTAACCGCAAGTAAAAATCACACACTGTTAGATCTGGAGAACGATGGGGAGATAGACCAGCACTGGTCACTCTGTCTGCAAACACTTCCGAGACTGTGATAAGGGAATCTTCTGCTGTATGAGCAGGGGCTGAATCTTGTTCAAACCACCCACGCGATTTTTCTTCTGGAAGTATGGCGTGAAAATGTCATCTTGGCACCTCTCTGAATTTACTGTCGTCTCGAAAAAAAATAGGCCCAATTATTCGTCTTGTATCAACAGCACACAAAACACCAATCTTCGTATCATAATGAGGGACTTCATAAATACCATTACGATTTACTACACACCATGTCATTCATGGGATAGCGGAGCACTGACGCGCAGGTGTGTTGTCTGCGCACCACACTCCCCCTGTGCCAGCGGCAGTTGTATAGGAGACCTTGTGAGCAGTGGCTGTGCATGTGACAGGCGTAACATGGAACGTCGTCGTGAGCTGACACCGTTCGAACGGGATATGGTGGTCGGTGCCCGACGGATGGGAAGTGCGATTTCAGAAGTGGTGCGGGAATTCGGCTTCACACGATCAACCGTGTCCAGGGTGTATCGTGAATGGTTGACTGCGGGTGTCACCGTCCACAACAGACGAACAACCGGCCGTCCAGCCACCCTCGATGATCGCGACCGGCGATATCTGAGACGGATTGTCAATATGGACAGACGGGCCACCGTGCAACAAATCACTGCTCAATTCAACACAGGCCGTGCTAGACACGTCTCCCAGTGGACAATCCGTAGGAACATGGGTTCTATGGGGTATGGGAGCCGGCGCCGCACACGGGTGCCACTCTTAACCCAACGTCATCGGGCACAACGACGCGCATTTGTCGCCAGTCACCAGGGATGGACACTGGACCAATGGCGTAACGTGATATGGTCGAACGAATCACGATTTCAACTGCACCATGCCGATGGGAGGCACCGTGTATGGCGCAGACCACATGAAGCGATGGATCCCGCCTGCCTCGAAGGTGTGGTCCATGGCACTGGTGTCTCTGTTATGGTCTGGAGTGCATTTTCCTGGTATGGAATGGGCCCCCTAGTTGTTCTGGAAGAGACTTTGAATGGTACGCAGTATGTTGAGCTGCACGGAGACCATCTCCACCCATTTGTGACCTTCCAGCGCCCAGACGGTTCTGCGGTGTTTTAAGATGATAACGTGCCGCCACATCGCTCCCACGTCGCCCGGGAATGGTTCTAGGAACATGCAGCGGAGGTCCAACGACTGCCATGGCCACCCAGGAGCCCCGATATGAATCCAGCATATCTGGGATGTCCTGGAACGCAGGCTCCGTGCCATGGTTCCCGCACCCACGGACAGACCAGCATTGGCGGCCGCTCTGCAAACGATTTGGTGTCAGCTGCGTCCAGAGGACTACCAGAGACTTGTCGACTCACTCCCACGGCGTCTCACTGCAGTTCGCAGGGCCAGAGGAGGCCCCACACGCTATTAGGTGACTATCCCATGACATTTGCTAAGTCAGGCACACCAAACACCAATCTTCGTATCATAATGAGGGACTTCATAAACACCATTAGCGAGGGTTATTACTATTCACACGATCATTGAGATGAAACCAGGCCTCATCCGAAAAGAACATAAGCTGTGGGTCGAATAAACGGTTATTCAATGATGCAAGATGCCACTTACATTATCTCACTCTTGTGGCAGGATCAGATTTTTTTGCTAGTGGCTTTACGTCACACCGACAAAGATAGGTCTTATGGCGACGATGGGAGAGGAAAGACCTAGGAGTTGGAAGGAAGCGGCCGTGGTCTTAATTAAGCCACGTGCATCCGGGAGATAGTAGGTTCGAATCCCACTATCGGCAGCCCTGAAGATGGTTTTCCGTGGTTTCCCATTTTCACACCAGGCAAATGCTGGGGTTGTACCTTAATTAAGGCCACGGCCGCTTCCTTCCAACTCCTAGGCCTTTCCTATCCCATCGTCGCCATAAGACCTATCTGTGTCGGTGCGACGTAAAGCCCCTAGCAAAAATTAAGCCACAGTCCCAGCATTTACCTGTTTGAAAATGGAAAACCACGGAAAACCATCTTCAGGGCTGCCGACAGTGGGATTCGAACCTACTATCTCCCGGATGCAAGCTCACATCCGCGCGCCCCTAACCGCACGGCCAACTCGCCCGGTGGCTGGATCAGTAGGTTTTAAACAATGGGTCCGTGTAAACCTGTACAGTCTGATGTGTAACAGCTTTGTAGCTATGTGCGCAGAAGAAACCGAAAACCCTACCAGTGCTAATTTTGTGAGGGCAGTGTCCTGGAGCGTGAGACTTTTTGCGTCCGGGATACAACTGGGTATGAGGACCAGTAACTCGCCAAGGCAGCCTCACCTGGTATGCTGAACAGAGCCCTTGTGGGTGGATGAGGAGATGGAAGGGATGGACAAGGAAGAGGGAAGGAAGCGGCGGTGAGCTTAAGTTAGGTACCATCCCGGCATTTTGCCTGGAGGAGAGGCGGGAAACCACGGAAAACCACTTCGAGGATGGCTGAGGTGGGAAACAAACACCCCCTCTACTCATTAAACTTTCCGAGTCTGAGTGAAGCCCGTTTCAGCCCTTCTACCATATTTCAAATTTCGTGGCCGGAATCGAACCCGGACCTCCGGGTGTAGCAGCTAATCATGCTAACCACTACACCACAGAGGCGGAATAAATATATCACTAAAACTAAAATTCTGCATGAATTTGGATCGCATTTTAACGTCCTTTTTAAGTCATTTTTGGATATTTTTAGGTCTTTTTATAGATCTTATTAGGCAATCTATAGGTCTTCAACTTCCGAGTCCTACTTATTGTGACGTCTACTATTAGGCCTACGGGCCATGAAATCACCAGTGTAAATATAAGATAAGAATTGAGGGTATGATTCATTCTCTTTATATTTGGAAATATGGCAATGCGCGCCTTACGCAGGGTGGCTGGAGGGGCAGAGCAATGTTTGGATGAACAGCAGCTGATCGTGACGTCAATAAATACCTGTGCTGGTCTTCCTACCATGGCAGCCGGCCAGGCGACCTGCCTTCTTATTAGAGCTTGCCCAAGGTCAAGCTTACTCGAAATACACGGCCATGATGAGATTCGCACATGTTCATTAACTGGTTAATGAAGATTAGTTCCACCTTATGGTGCTCCTGATGGCTTATTAGCGCTCTTCCATAGGGTTCTTGAATAGAGAAATAAATAGGATGAATTTTTAATAATAATAATAATAATAATAATAATAATAATAATAATAATAATAATAATAATAACAATAATAATAATAATAATAATAATAATAATAATGTCCGCCTCTGTGATGTAGTGGTTAGTGTGATTAGCTGCCACCCCCGGACGCCCGGGTTCGATTCCCGCCTCTGCCACGAAATTTGAAACGTGGTACGAGGGCTGGAACGGGGTCCACTCAGCCTCGGGAGGTCAATTGAGTAGAGGTGGGTTCGATTCCCACCTCAGCCATCCTGGAAGCGGTTTTCCGTGGTTTCCCACTTCTCCAGCCAAATGCTGGGATGGTACATAACTTAAGGCCACGGCCGCTTCCTTCCCTCTTCCTTGTCTATCCCTTCCAATCTTCCCATCCCCCTGGCAGGGCCCCTGTTCAGCATAGCAGGTGAGGCCGCCTGGGCGAGGTACTTGTCATCCTCCCCAGTTGTATCCCCGACCCAATGTCTCACGCTCCAGGACACTGCCTTTGAGGCGGTAGAGGTGGGATCCCTCGCTGAGTCGGAGGGAAAACCAACCCTGGAGGGTAAACAGATTAAGAGAGAAGGAAATAATAATAATAATAATAATAATAATAATAATAATAATAATAATAATAATAATAATAATACTGTTTCACCAGCCCTTGTCCAGTTTCTCTACGGAGTCGGGTATCAGTGAGATGAATCTGTCGTAGCGGGTTTGTATGACCTGATGCCCTTTCTGACGTCAGCCTCATCAGAGGAGTTAAAGAGATGACATGAATGACGTGATATATGACAGTAGGAAGGGAGAGGGTGAAACACGGTGCCGGCGAATAGCTTAATTCTGTCGAATGTGTCTGCTCAAGGCTTAACACGTCCATCGGACGGACGAATCAACATCAACAGCATCACATGTCCTCACTCCATATGAGCATTGCGGAGAGATTTGGAATTTAATCCAGGCTTTTGGCACGCAATCTAGTGATTAGAAATTGTATACCACCACCTCTCCAACTCTGCCGGCCAACATTCTGATGGTGATGGTGACATTTCCTTCGACCAACGGGACTCGAAGCTACTAACCACGGTGTCAGACCGTTTAGACTTCAACGCCTTAACGATAATGGTTAATAAGAACAAGAATGTACGCCTCTGTGGTGTAGTGGTTAGCGTGATTAGCTACCACCCCGGAGTCCCGGGTTCGATTCCCGGCTGGAATGGAACCTAACTTATGCCACGGCCGCTTCCTTCCATCTTCCTTGCCTGTCCCTTCCAATATATCCCAGCCCTCCACATGGCCCCTGTTCAGCATAGCAGGTGAAGGTAAGGTAAGGTACTGGTCCTCCTTCCGGTTGTATCGCCAACCCAAAGTCTTACGCTCTGGGACACTACCTTTGAGGCGGTAGAGGTGGGATCCGTCGCTGAGTCCGAGGGAAAATCCGAACCTGGAGGGTCAACAGATTAAGAAAGTAGACTGCGTTCCGAATCAATCTAAACAAATTCCAATAAAAATTAGAAGTTCCATTATTTACTTAGTGCAAGTGGAGTGCAAATGGAATGGATAACAAAAATTTACAAAAATATACACCTGGAGTCTTCTGTATAAGGTGCTAGTGTCACAGACGTTTGCCGTATCACATAGCATGATTAGCTACCAGCCCCGGAGGGCCGGTTCGATTCCCGGCTCTGCCACGAAATCTGAAGAGTGGTACGAGGGCTGGAACGGGGTCCACTCAGCTTCGGGTGGTCAAATAAGTAGAGGTGGGTTCGACTCCCACCTCAGCCATTCTGGAAGTGATTTTCCGTGGTTTCGCATTTCTCCTCCAAGCTAATGCCGGAATGGTTCTTTATTTTTAATCCAGAGAACCTTTCAGCAGCCATTACCTCATTACCAGCTTCTAACGACGACAGCTGTCCGCTATCGTTAGTAGTAATAAATGTGTCACTGGCCCTTCCACCGTAGCACTTGGATTTAAAGCTGATCATAACTATTTGCTGTGATTCCTATGAGAAATTCCTCGTAATGTGAGTACAGATACATGCTATGGCCAAACTCTGCTTGGTTATTCAGCTCTTTTTCTGTGCACTCTATAACTGCCGGGCTGAGTGGATCAGACGTTTGAGGCGCTGGCCTTCTGATCCCAACTTGGCAGGTTCGATCCTGGCTCAGTCCGGTGGTGTTTTGAAAGTGTTAGTAGTATAATTGGATGGTTCGGCCGCCTCCTCCTCCTCCCGCCGCCGCCTCCTCCTCCTCCGCCGCCGCCCGCGGGAAATTTGAATTTTGGCGGGAAATTTGAATTTTGGCGCGAGATTTGAATTTGTAAACAAAGCCACGTGCTTTTTGACAGCTGTCATCGACAACAACGCATCGCTAACCTCACTGCTGCCATCTTGACGGGCCTAAACCTCACTAGTGCCAACTTAACCTAACTAGCGCGAGGTAAACAAAGCCACGTGTTTTTGACAGCCACGTGCTTTTTGACAGACAACAACGCATCGCTAACCTCAGTACTGCCATCTTGACGGACCTAAACCTCAGTAGTGCCAACTTAACCTCACTAGCATGAGGTAAACAAAGCCACGTGCTTTTTGACAGCCACGTGCTTTTCAACAGATTTGTAAACAAAGCCACGTGCTTTTTTACAGACAACAACGCATCGCTAACCTCAGTACTGCCATCTTGACGGGCCTAAACCTTAGTGATACCAACTTAACCTCACTAGCATGAGGTAAACAAAGCCACGTGTTTTTTGACAGCCACGTGCCTTTTTGACAGCTGTCATCCACCATCTTTGAGCACCGTGCTGCCCTCTTTATCGTAGATGTAAATTCATCACCTGTCATCGGCAGTGCCGCCATCTTGACGGGTCTAAACCTTAGTGCTACCAACTTAACCTCACTAGCGCGAGATAAACAAATCCACGTGCAGCTGTCATCCACCATCTTTGAGCATCGTGCTGCCCTCTTTAGCTACTTACCTTTGAAATGTGGTACGTCACAGCTGTCATCCGCCATCTTGCATCCGAAACCTCAGTGCTGCACTCAATGTGGTGACGGCAAATTCCACGTTCTCTTGTTTAGAAACAAAGCCACGTGCAGCTGTCATCCGCCATCTTTAATCACCGTGCTGCCCTCTTTAGCTACTTACCTTTGACAGTTGTCATCCGCCATCTTGCATCGCAAACCTCAGTGCTGCGCTCTATGTAGTGGCGGCAAATTCTACGTGCTCTTGTTTGGAAACAAATTCACGTGCTATTTTTCTGACAGCTGTCATCCGCCATCTTTAATCCATAGAGCACCGTGCTGCCCTCTTTAGCTACTTACCTTTGAAATATGGTACGTCACAGCTGTCATCCGCCATCTTTAATCCAGAGAGAACAGTGCTGCAATCTATGTGGTGGCGGCAAATTCCACGTGCTTTACAAATCAACATGCTTTTTTGACAGCTCTCAAGCGCCATCTTTAATCACCGTGCTGCCATCTATGTGGTGGCGGTAAATTCCACATGCTTTACAAACTTATATGCTTTTCTGACAGCTGTCATCCGCTATCTTTAATCTAGAGAGAACAGTGCTGCCCTCTATGTGGTGGCGGTAAATTCCACGTGCTCTTGTTTGGTAAACATAGCCACGTGCTTTTTTGACAGCTGTCATCCGCCATCTTTGAGCACCGTGCTGCGGGCAATTTCATCACCTATCACCCGCCTTTTTGACAGCCGTCATCCACCATCTTTAATCAACAGAGCACAGTGCTGCACTCTATGTGGTGGCGGCAATTTGAAAAAATCTATGTGCTCTTGTTAGGAAACAAAGCCACGTGCTTTTTTGACAGCTGTCATCCGCCATCTTTGAGCACTGTGCTGCGGACAATTTCGTCAGCTGTCATCCGCCATCTTTAATCCAGAGAGAACAGTGCTGCACTCTATGTGGTGGCGGTAAATTCTATGCGCTTTACAAACCTATGCGCTTTTCTGACAGCTGTCATCCGCCATCTTTGAGAACAGTGCCGCCCTCTGTGGTGACGGCAAATTCCACGTGCTCTACAAAGCCATGTGCAGCTGTCATCCGCCATCTTTAATCACCGTGCTGCCGGGTGACGGCAAATTCCACGTGCTCTTGTTTTTAGAAACAAAGCCATGTGCTTTTTTGACAGCTGTCATCCGCCATCTTGCATCACAAACCTCGGTGCTACACTCTATGTGGTGGCGGCAAATTCTACGTGCTTTACAAACCTATATGCTTTTCTGACAGCTGTCATCTGCCATCTTTAAGCTGTAAATCCCCGATTCTCGTGTTAGAAGTTGTAAAACAGATTCTTAATCCGAGTTGTCAGGAAGGGCAACCGGTCGAAACAATAGTGTATGACGTGAGAGGCTAGATACTGCCAGTTTTGCATCAGGAAGGGCGACTAGTCTTAAAACAAATTCTTGTGATTTAAAAATCTTAGTTTTGCGTCAGGAAGGGCATCCGGCCGTAAAACAATAGTTCGTGATTTAAAATCTAAGAAGTGCATCCAGCTGTAAATCCCCGATTCCCCGTGTTAGACGTTGTAAAACAGATTCTTAATCCGAGTTGCCAGGAAGGGGCAACCGGTTGAAAACTATAGTGTATGAGGTTAGATACTGCTAGTTTTGCATCAGGAAGGATAACTCAACAAATTCATGCGATTTAAACACATTTTTATTCCCAAGAGAATCGAACCCGAGACTACCGGGTGAGAGGCATGCATACTGTAGGCTATAGATTTGTTCTACAGTCCTTGAAGCATCGGCACAGTCATTCTGAGCGAGTTGTGTGGAATGCGTGTGTTAGCTGAAATTGTACACGTATCTTCCGGCTCGACCTTGAACGAGGACACTGCGTGCTTGTAACTCGCGAACGTCTTCTTAGCTGAGTCCCATGTAAGCTCTTAAAACACAGTACTAATTAAGGTTGTAAAATATTCTGAAATAGTACTCCTCTGTGGTGTAGTAGTTAGCTGCTACCCTCGGAGGTCCGAGTTCGATTCCTGGCTCTGCCACGGAATGTGTAGCATTTAGCCTATGTAAGTTCCTAACGTAAAATATCATGATTGTACGGAGAGGTTAAAACACACACAGTGCCTACTCCTATCGAAAGAACCTGCACGGTACCGGCATGTAGGCTTCTCCTGGTGAAGGAGCCTGCACATAGTTTAACGCCCCCATCAACAGCCCTTACTTAATGCTGGCTTTCTTGCACACCCCACCTCACACCATAGTTTTACGACCGGCTGCCCTTCCTGACTAGGATTTTAAATCGCAGTATACGTGATAAATTTGTTGTAGCGGGTTTTATAACTAGATATCCCGGTACCGACACATAGCCTACTCCCGCTGAAGAAGCCTGCACAAGGCTTATTGCCTCCATCCGACAAATGAATCACCGTCAAGTCTTGTACTCAAAAAATCATTTTCGAAGGAGTCTGCACAAGGTTTAACGTCCCCATCAACAGCCCTTACTTAATGCTGGCTTTCTTGCACACCCCGCCTCACACCATAGTTTTACGACCGGCTGCCCTTCCTGACTAGGATTTTAAATCGCAGTATACGTGATAAATTTGTTGTAGCGGGTTTTATAACTAGATATCCCGGTACCGACACATAGCCTACTCCCGCTGAAGAAGCCTGCACAAGGCTTATTGCCTCCATCCGACAAATGAATCACCGCCAAGTCTTGTACTCAAAAAATCATTTTCGAAGGAGTCTGCACAAGGTTTAACGTCCTCACACCATAGTTTTATACGACCGGTTGCCCCTCCTGACTAGGATTTTAAATCGATATCCCGACATAGCCTACTCCTACCGAAGAAGCCAGCTTAACACCTCCATCCGACAAATGAATCACCCTCAAACACTCTTCAATCATTCTCGCTACTTCGGAAGATAGCGGGTTCGAACTGGAAGCCGTAAATGTTAGGCGAGGGACCTGTGCGATCGTCATAACATGATCTAGCTAGATGCCCTTCCCGACGGTATAAGTTGCCAGGATTTGAATCGCGTACCCCGACTAGAAGAAGCCTGCACATAGCTTAACGCCTCCATCCGACGAATGAATCACCCTCAACACTCTTCAATCAATCTCGCTACTTCGGAAGATAGCGGGTTCGAACTGGAAGCCGTAAATGTTAGGCGAGGGACCTGCGCGATCGTCATTGCATGATCTAGCCGGATGCCCTTCCCGACGGTATAAGTTGCTAGGATTTGAATCGCGTACCCCGACTAGAAGAAGCCTGCACATAGCTTAACGCCTCCATCCGACGAATGAATCACCCTCAACACTCTCCAATCATTCTCGCTACTTCGGGGATAGCGGGTTCGAACTAGAAGCCGTAAATGCTAGGCGAGGGGGCCTGCGCGATCGTCATTACATGATCTAGCTTTAGCTCAATACCTACAGGTAAGGAATACCACGTATGTACCCTCGAGAAGTCGAGGATCACACGCTAACTTTCCAAGGCTCGAACTCTTAAATTCTGACACCTCGGCATCAACAGGAGGTTCGAATACGTCAGCCTGCAGGACTATAGGTGGGAGCTCTTGTTGCATTCGTTCCGACTGTACCCGCAGTTTGTCAGCGATTTTTTCACATCCGCTTGGTAACAAGCAGAATATTTAGCCGCTGCAATCTGCGCGAAGTGCGTACAGTTCTCTGTATGCGTTTATTACGTACACACACATCTCCCGTCTGCTGTGAATATTATTCTTCAGCCTTTATCTTAAGGTAAGGTAGAACTGTTAGTTACTTTTTTAATTTGCAAAGCAACTTCTACGCTAGACATCTACATTCATATATGTTTATTCTTTTTTAGGTACCGTTCGAAAGTACACAATTTTATTCATCCGAGTAACAGTCTGCAGCACGTGCATTTTTTTTAAAGGTATGTTTTCGAACTTTGAGTTTTAAAGATAATTAGGTTAGATGATGCATCCTACACTACATTCATATATGTTTCTTCTTTTTTTTAGGTACGACCAGAATATTATCATTCAAGTTTCAGGCTTGAACGCACGCATTTTATTCATCCGAGTAACAGTTTGCAGCGCGAAGATTTTAAGGTATGTCTGACTTCTATTCGTTGAAACTTGGTTTCTTCTAAAACATCTTAACTTTAGTCTATTGATAAATAGTTGTTCTCTTTAATCCTCACGCGGGGTACGTACATAGCTATGTCTGCCCTCAACAGGCTGAAACTTGGTTTCTTCTGTAACATTAAGCTATTCATAAATAATTGTTCTCTTCATCCTACATACTATAGACGTGGTATAATTTCAAACACGCACACATAGCTATGTCCATCCTCAACAGGCTTAAACTTGGTTTCTTCCGAACATCGTAACTTTAAGCTAATCATAAATAGTTGTTCTCTTTAATCAACATACTATAGACGTGGTATGATTTCAAACACGTACACATAGCTATGTCTGCCCTCAACGGGTTGATACTTGGTTTCTTCTAAAACATCATAACTTTAGTCTATTGATAAATAGTTGTTCTCTTTAATCCTCGTGCTATAGACGTGGTATAATTTCAAACACGCGCACACATAGCTATGTCTGCCCTCAACAGGCTGAAACTTGGTTTCTTCTAAAACATCGTAACTTTAGAGTATTGATAAATAGTTGTTCTCTTCAACCCGCATACTGTAGACGTGGTATAATTTCAAACACGCGCACATAGCTATGTCTACCCTCAACAAGCTGAAAATTGGTTTCTTCTAAAACATTGTAACTTTAGTCTATTGATAAATAGTTGTTCTTGCATACTATAGACGAGGTATAGCTATGTCTGACCTCAACGGGTTGAAAGCTGGCTTCTTCTGAACATCGTAACTTTAGTCTATTAATAAATAGTTGTTCTCTTCAATCATCATGCTATAGACGTGGTATAATTTCAAACACGTACACATAGTTATGTCTGACCTCAACGGGTTGATATTTGGTTTCTTCTAAAACATCATAACTTTAGTCTATTGATAAATAGTTGTTCTCTTTAATCCTCGTGCTATAGACGTGGTATAATTTCAAACACGCGCACACATAGCTATGTCTGCCCTCAACAGGCTGAAACTTGGTTTCTTCTGTAACTTTAGAGTATTGATAAATAGTTGTTCTCTTTAATCCTCACGCTATAGACGTGGTATAATTTCAAACACGTGTACATAGCTATGTCTACCCTCAACGGGCTGAAACTTGGTTTCTTCCGAACATCGTAACTTTAGTCTATTGATAAATAGTTGTTCTTGCATACTATAGACGAGGTATAGCTATGTCTGCCCTCAACGGGCTGAAACTTGGTTTCTTCCGTAACTTTAGAGTATTGATAAATAGTTGTTCTCTTTAATCCTCACGCTATAGACGTGGTATAATTTCAAACACGCACACATAGCTATGTCTGACCTCAACGGGTTGAAACTTGGTTTCTTCTCTAACCTCTATAGGTTAGAACTTGGTTTCTTCCGAACACCGTAACTTTAGTCTATTGATAGAATAGTTATTTTCTTTAATCTGCATGCCATAGAAGGGGATAATCTTATAATTTCAAACTCACAGCAATGTCTAACCTGTACAGGTTCAAAATTGGTTTCTTCTGAACATCGTAACTTTAGTCTATTGGTAAATAGTTATTCTCTTCAACCCTCATGCCATAGAAGAGGTTAATCTTATAATTTCAAACTTACAGCAATGTCTAACCTCTATAGGTTGGAACTTGGTTTCTTCCGAACACCGTAACTTTAGTCTATTGATAAATAGTTATTTTCTTTAATCTGCATGCCATAGAAGAGGATAATCTTATAATTTCAAACTCACAGCAATGTCTGACCTGTACAGGTTCAAACTTGGTTTCTTCTGAACATCGTAACTTTAGTCTATTGGTAAATAGTTATTCTCTTCAATCCTCATGCCATAGAAGAGGTTAATCTTATAATTTCAAATTACAGCAATGTCTGACCTGTACAGGTTGAAACTTGGTTTCTTCCGAACATCGTAACTTTAGTCTATTGGTAAATAGTTATTCTCTTCAATCCTCATGCCATAGAAGAGGTTAATCTTATAATTTCAATCTTACAGCAATGTCTAATCTCTATAGGTTGAAACTTGGTTTCTCCTGAACGTCGTAACATTAGTCTAATGATAAATAGTTGTTCTCTTCAATCTTTCATGCTGTAGAAGAGGTTAATCTTATAGTTTCAAACTCACAGCAATGTCTAACCTGTACAGGTTCAAACTTGGTTTCTTCCGAACATAGCAACTTTAGTCTATTGATAAATAGTTGTTCTCTTTCAATCTTTCATGCTGTAGATGAGGTTAATCTTATAATTTCAAACTCACAGCAATGTCTGACCTGTACAGGTTCAAACTTGGTTTCTTCTGAACATCGTAACTTTAGTCTATTGGTAAATAGTTATTCTCTTCAATCCTCACGCCATAGAAGAGGTTAATCTTATAATTTCAAACTTACAGCAATGTCTAACCTCTATAGGTTGGAACTTGGTTTCTTCCGAACACCGTAACTTTAGTCTATTGATAAATAGTTATTTTCTTTAATCTGCATGCCATAGAAGAGGTTAATCTTATAATTTCAATCTTACAGCAATGTCTAATCTCTATAGGTTGAAACTTGGTTTCTCCTGAACGTCGTAACATTAGTCTAATGATAAATAGTTGTTCTCTTCAATCTTTCATGTTGTAGAAGAGGTTAATCTTATAGTTTCAAACTCACAGCAATGTCTAACCTGTACAGGTTCAAACTTGGTTTCTTCCGAACATAGCAACTTTAGTCTATTGATAAATAGTTGTTCTCTTTCAATCTTTCATGCTGTAGATGAGGTTAATCTTATAATTTCAAACTCACAGCAATGTCTGACCTGTACAGGTTCAAACTTGGTTTCTTCCGAACATAGCAACTTTAGTCTATAGATAAATAGTTATTCTCTTCAATCTTTCATGCTGTAGAAGAGGTTAATCTTATAATTTCAAACTCACAGCCATGTCTGACCTCTATAGGTTGAAACTTGCTTTCTTCCGAACATAGCAACTTTAGTCTATAGATAAATAGTTATTCTCTTCAATCTTTCATGCTGTAGAAGAGGTTAATCTTATAATGTCAAACTCACAGCCATGTCTGACCTCTATAGGTTGAAACTTGCTTTCTTCCGATCATCGTAACTCTAGGCTAGCACACTTACCCTTTTATATCCTATTATTACTATGTGTGATGCAAGTGCTAACGCTACATTTATATATTTATTCTTTTTAGAAAAACCATGGAGAAGATTAACCAGCTAGGTCATATTTCAACTCCAACTACCAAGCCGTTAACAAGTCTACCGCTAAATGAGCAATTTAAAGTAATTTCACTACGAAGATTAAAAACGAAATTTGGAGAAAGGATTTTATGTGTCTGCGAAGACTTTCAAGTTTTTTTACCTAATAGATTTAGCGTGCTAACTGATTTAGAAATAGAAGAACTAAATCAACGTTCTATTTTCATTATATATCACGGCATAGAGAACAAATCTTGTGTTATTAGTTTTACTGATGCGTAAAAGCATGTACATACAAGAATTACATCGAGAAAGCAAAAGTATGCAAACATCACTACAAGTAAAATCATTCATGATAAAACTAGTACATACAAGATGTGAATAAATACTGTAGAATTGGCATATTCTTTTATTTTAGATTAGGTATTACCTTCTCCTCCTACTCCTTCCTCTCGAAGAAGAATAAGAGCAAGAAAGAAGATGTTGATTAAATTCGTAAGTATGTTATCGTCTAGCACAGTAAGTATGTTGAGAAGAGATTTTTTTCCTAAACTATGCTTGATTCTAGTCTTGTAATATAGTGTACTACAACATCGCACTATAGTATGTGTATATATGTTTTTTGAACAGTGGTATGTATTCAAGTCTAAACTTGCACACTCTCGCTTTGCGATGCATGTTCGATAAAGATGTACCTTGACAGAGTAAGTAAAGGTAAAGGAAGTTATACACATCAATTAATGTTCTGATCACATGTTAAGGTTAACGACATCGAGTGCAGTGTTCGATTCTAGTCTTGATCACTTATCTAGTGTTTTGAGCACATCAATTAATGTTCTGACTACATGTTAAGGTTAACAACATCGAGTGCAATGTTCGATTCTAGTCTTGCTATGTTTTAATCTCATTTCATATTCTAATCACATGTTGAAGTTAACAACATCGAGTGCAGTGTTTGATTCTAGTCTTGTTATGTTTTACAATCTTGTTTTTTGCAATGCATGTTCGATAGAGGTGTACCTTGAAAGAGTAGGAAGAGTTCGATTCTAGTCCTGCTATGTTTGAACCTGATTTAATGTTCTAATCACATGTTGAAGTTAACATCAAGTGCAGTGTTCGATTCTAGTCTTGTTATGTTTTACAATCTTGCTTTTGCAATGCACGTTCGATAGAGATGTACCTTCACTGAGCAGGAAGAGCAGCTCAGTAAGTATGTTGAGAAGAGAATTTTTTGTTTTTCTAAACAGTGCTTGATTCTAGTCTCGCAATGCTGTGTTCAGCAACATCGAACACTAGTATGCAGTTCAAGTTGTAATAAGTTTTGAACAGTAGTATGTGTGTGTTCAAGTCTAAACATGTGTCACTGCGGGTATGCGAGCGGATAACAGCCGACGAAATTGCCCCGCATAGGGCAGCACGGTGCTCTGTTCATTAAAAGATGGCAGATGACAGCTAACGAAATTGCCTGCATGATAGCAGCATAGTGCTCTGTTGGTTAAAGATGGCAGATGACACCTGTCAAAAAGCACATGGCTTTGCTTCTAAACAAGAGCACGTGGAATTTACCGCCACAACAAGGAAGGCAGCACTGTACTCTGTTGCTTAAAGATGGCGGATGATGGCTGTCAAAAAAGCACGTGAGTTTGTTTCCAAACAAGAGCGCGTAAAATTTTTCACCACCACATTTCAAAGGTATCTAGCTAAAGAGGGTAGCACGGTGCTCAAAGATGGCGGATGATAGCTAACAGAACTTTTCAAATTGCCCGCTACTACGTGCTTAAGGTAGTAGCCATAAAGAGGGCAGCACGGTGTTCTGCGGATTAAAGATGACGAAATTACCCGCATGATAGCAGCATGGTGCTCTGTTGATTAAAGATGGCGGATGACAGCTGTCAAAAAAAAGCACATGGCTTTGTTTCCAAACAAGAGCACGTAGAATTTGCTGTCACTACATTTCAAACTAAAGATTGCAGCACTGTTCTCGCCACCGGGGCAGCACTGTTCTCTCTGGATTAAAAGCTTTGTTTCCAAACAAGAGCACGTAGAATTTGCCGCCACCACATAGAGTGTAGCACCGAGGTTTGTGATGCAAGATGGCGGATGACAGCTGTCAAAAAAGCACATGGCTTTGTTTCTAAAAACAAGAGCACGTGGAATTTGCCGTCACCCGTCAGCACGGTGATTAAAGATGGCGGATGACAGCTGCACATGGCTTTGTAGAGCACGTGGAATTTGCCGTCACCACAGAGGGCGGCACTGTTCTCAAAGATGGCGGATGACAGCTGTCAGAAAAGCGCATAGGTTTGTAAAGCGCATAGAATTTACCGCCACCACATAGAGTGCAGCACTGTTCTCTCTGGATTAAAGATGGCGGATGACAGCTGACGAAATTGTCCGCAGCACAGTGCTCAAAGGTGGCGGATGACAGCTGTCAAAAAAGCACGTGGCTTTGTTTCCTAACAAGAGCACATAGATTTTTTTCAAATTGCCGCCACCACATAGAGTGCAGCACTGTGCTCTGTTGATTAAAGATGGTGGATGACGGCTGTCAAAAAGGCGGATGATAGGTGATGAAATTGCCCGCAGCACGGTGCTCAAAGATGGCGGATGACAGCTGTCAAAAAAGCACGTGGCTATGTTTACCAAACAAGAGCACGTGGAATTTACCGCCACCACATAGAGGGCAGCACTGTTCTCTCTAGATTAAAGATAGCGGATGACAGCTGTCAGAAAAGCATATAAGTTTGTAAAGCATGTGGAATTTACCGCCACCACATAGATGGCAACACGGTGATTAAAGATGGCGCTTGAGAGCTGTCAAAAAAGCATGTTGATTTGTAAAGCACGTGGAATTTGCCGCCACCACATAGATTGCAGCACTGTTCTCTCTGGATTAAAGATGGCGGATGACAGCTGTGACGTACCATATTTCAAAGGTAAGTAGCTAAAGAGGGCAGCACGGTGCTCTATGGATTAAAGATGGCGGATGACAGCTGTCAGAAAAATAGCACGTGAATTTGTTTCCAAACAAGAGCACGTAGAATTTGCCGCCACTACATAGAGCGCAGCACTGAGGTTTGCGATGCAAGATGGCGGATGACAACTGTCAAAGGTAAGTAGCTAAAGAGGGCAGCACGGTGATTAAAGATGGCGGATGACAGCTGCACGTGGCTTTGTTTCTAAACAAGAGAACGTGGAATTTGCCGTCACCACATTGAGTGCAGCACTGAGGTTTCGGATGCAAGATGGCGGATGACAGCTGTGACGTACCACATTTCAAAGGTAAGTAGCTAAAGAGGGCAGCACGATGCTCAAAGATGGTGGATGATAGCTGCACGTGGATTTGTTTATCTCGCGCTAGTGAGGTTAAGTTGGTAGCACTAAGGTTTAGACCCGTCAAGATGGCGGCACTGCCGATGACAGGTGATGAATTTACATCTACTACGATAAAGAGGGCAGCACGGTGCTCAAAGATGGCGGATGACAGCTGTCAAAAAGGCACGTGGCTGTCAAAAAACACGTGGCTTTGTTTACCTCATGCTAGTGAGGTTAAGTTGGTATCACTAAGGTTTAGGCCCGTCAAGATGGCAGTACTGAGGTTAGCGATGCGTTGTTGTCTGTCAAAAAGCACGTGGCTTTGTTTACAAATCTGTTGAAAAGCACGTGGCTGTCAAAAAGCACGTGGCTTTGTTTACCTCATGCTAGTGAGGTTAAGTTGGCACTACTGAGGTTTAGGTCCGTCAAGATGGCAGTACTGAGGTTAGCGATGCGTTGTTGTCTGTCAAAAAGCACGTGGCTGTCAAAAAACACGTGGCTTTGTTTACCTCGCGCTAGTTAGGTTAAGTTGGCACTAGTGAGGTTTAGGCCCGTCAAGATGGCAGCAGTGAGGTTAGCGATGCGTTGTTGTCGATGACAGCTGTCAAAAAGCACGTGGCTTTGTTTACAAATTCAAATCTCGCGCCAAAATTCAAATTTCCCGCCAAAATTCAAATTTCCCGCGGGCGGCGGAGGCGGCGGAGGAGGAGGCGGAGGAGGCGGCGGGAGGAGGAGGAGGCGGCCGAACCATCCAATTATACTACTAGTGTTCAAATACGTTAGCCTCGTGTCTGTAGACTAGCACGTAAAAGAAGTTTTTATACAGACTACTTTCTTCCAGCCTGTTGCTAGATAGGATAGAAATGTCATCAGCAAATGCCAGGCAAGTAAGGTGAATTTTGTTTTGGATACAAGTACCAATATTTATACCTTTACTTTCATTTTGCCATATCATAATCACTTTTCCAGAGCTAAATTAAATAATAAGAGAGATAATCCATCCCCTTGTCTGACTCCTGTTTCGATTTCAAATGGTTCAGAAATTTCTCCTAAAATTTTACTTTCGATGTTGTATTCATCAATGTTTGCTTAGTCAATTCTCTTATTTTCTTGTCAACTTGAATTCCTCTAGCACGTCAAACACTGTCTGTCGGTCTACGGAGTCGTATGCTTTTTTTTGAAGTTAATAAATAATCATTATTATTTTGCTAGTGGTTTAACATTGCACTAACAAACCGAAGGCTTTTGGTGACGGAGGATGGAAAAAGACTACGATTGAAAAAGTAGCGGCCATGGCCTTATGTAAGGTACAGCCCCAGCATTCACATGATGTGAATCTGGAAAAATCATCTTCAGGGCTTTTAATGGCGAGATTCGAACCCACCATCTCCCTAATGCAAACTCACAGCTACGCGACCCGAACTGTACGGCAAGTTCACTCGGTATTATTATTATTATTATTATTATTATTATTATTATTATTATTATTCATCGTTAAGGCCACTAATGATCGCGAGATCACAACTGTTTGTCTTCTTGCGGCCCCACCAGATTTTCATCCTTTCGGAGTGTGCTCTCCTCCATGCATCAGAATGGACATGCTTGAGTCGAGTTGGGACTTCTTCTTGGTGAACCTGTCAAAGTTTGTGTTTGATTGGTGCTCGGAGTTGAATGTCTGTTTCTGAGATTCCATACTTTAAAAGATCTTTATCGACCTCCACCAACCAAGGAGGAATCGTTCTGAGACTTCTGAAGTAAGATAACAAACGTTTACCGATTCTTTCAGCTGGCAATCTTTAGAGACGATTATTATTATTATTATTATTATTATTATTATTATTATTATTATTATTATTATTATTATTATTATTATTATTATTATTATACCAAACCAGTGCTTAATTAAGATCACAGCTGCTCTTTTTCCTCTAGCACTTCACCATCTCAGCTTTGCACAGAACCCACTACATGTGCGAGTGCGTCATTAAAAAGCCTTCACACAAACAAATCTCCTCTCTGACCTTGATGGAGTGGAGTGGAATTTAAATTTCGCGGTGCGGTTAGAAGTGTTGTCGCGTGTTAGTCACACTCTGTATCAGGAAGAACTCTAGTTTCATGTTATGTAGGCGAGAATTGCAAGCTGAAGTTAATTTCACGCGAAATATACTTGGGTATTAACATAGCACTTGAACAGTCCATTCCTTTCAGCTGCGAGTGTGCGGAAATATACTTCATTCCGGCACACGTTACTAACTTGTTGCTTTGATGACGACGATGAAGATGATGATGATGATGATGATAAGGGGCGAATGTTGATGACCTAAAAATCACTGAAAATAATCAATAAAATTCCTTAAATTTATGGAAAAATACTTAAAATAAGCAAAAAAAATGACTAAAAATATTTCACCTAAGTGAATTCTGGTGACTGTGAAACACTGGTTTTATACAGGGTGGCGCACGAATAGTTGACACATTTAATTTTAGAATAACAACTTTACTTTTCACAGAACACACATGGAATTTTAGACACAGGTTGCTTGGACTATGGAAATACATTTCACTGTATCATATGTTCAATGTGGCCTCCACTTCGGTGGATAACCTCTTCGAGACGTGTACGCATGTTTCTGAAAACTTTGCGGCACAGGTCGTCATGAAGTTCACTGGAGAGCTGCACCAACCGAGCACGCATTTCCATGCAGCTTTGAGGTCTTCAAGCGAAGAGTTTTTCTTTCAAATAGCCCCATAAAAATAAATTACAAGCATTTAAATCTGGGCTTTAAGGAGGCCAGAACAATCCGCCATAGTTGTTGTACCGTGGGTAACGATGAGACATTGCACGATCAACACATAGGCTACTCCCCACTAAAACTCAAGAACATCGTTTAGCTGTGTGAGGTGTTTGCGCCATCTTGCATAAACCACTGCGTATGAATAGGTACAGCGAGAATTTGAGGCATGAATTCATTCTCCAGCATGTCCTTGTATCGCTGTGCATTAACTGTCTTACTGGAGAAAAATTGTCCAATTAACCCATGACTTAACAGAGCTACCCACAGACTCACCTTTTCCCCATACGTGTTTTTCCGTGAATAATGTCTGGTTTTCTCTAGCCGAAAACCGCACATTTTTTATTAACTGCCCCTTTGAGATGAAAATAGGCTTCATCAGAGAACAAAGTGTTAAAAAGTATTTCATCTTTATCTTGAGTCCATAAGGCGTACTGCAAACTTTTCTGCCTGTGTATCACAGACATTTTGTACGGGTAAAATTGAAGGTCACCGTGTAACATTCTTTGAACTGAATGGAGCGATATTCCACTGCCTCTTGAAGACCCCGTTCTGATTTGTGTGTGCTGCGCTGCATGGCGACCCTCAGGAGATTGATGTGCTGGTGCAAGTGGTCGCTTTTCTTCTTTCACACTGCCTTGTCCTTCAAAGTTTCTGTATAAGCGAAAGGTGGTGTTCCTTGCTGGTACCCGTCTAGTCTGAAATACAGCTCGAAATTCTTTTTTGTGTCGCCGTAACACTTTTTGATTCGCAATAAAAGATGACTGTTTAGGTGCACTACTGAACGGAGAGTTGGTTGTGGTCAGCCATGTCAGAAAGCTCACTGGAATGCAGGCATTTGGAGACAAAGCAGCAGTGTCACCTCAACAGATATTTCCATGAAACAGGGAAGGTGTGCGTGAAATTTTAACAACATATTTCATAAGTTGCATTTTATATTTGCTTTTCAAATATGTCAACTATTCGTGCGCCACCCTGTATATGCCTGTTCTGTTCACTGCACAGCTCTTGTTTTTACAGAAATACGAAGGTTGGAACTTAAATAGTGGCAACTATTTATTTACAACAGATACAAAAGAGTTACATGTTAGCAACCTTCACTGCCCTTCAATGTAGTCACCAGCGTTGTGTATAACCCGTTGCCAGCGATGTGGAAGTCGTAGTATACATTTAGCAGAGCCTGTTCTGTTGATGGTGCGAATGGAGTGGTCTACTACCTGTCGAATCTCTGCAACAGTTCTGAAGGGAATGCTCACGAATCGTCTGGTTTCGATCACTGTCCAGTAACGCGGCAAGAGCATGCACTTCTTCACTCGTAGGACGACCTGCCCGATGAATATCCACCACAGTTTGCCGACCATCGTTGAGGCTTTTACCCAACGTACCACTGTTCTGTAAGGCAATGCAGATTCCCCGCAAGCCTCTTGAAGACCTTGATGACACTGTTGTGCTGTACGACCTCTGGCACATTCAGTCTTGATCCAACTCCGTTGTTCCTGTTTGGAAAACATAGTGACAACGTTACGTTTGACCGCTAGCTCACACGTGACTGTGTTTCTCTCGCTTGTGCGCACGCAGGTGATGTGGGAAGGGCGAGTCCATTTGCTCTGAGGTAAGGTAGGTATGTAACCAACGTATGCTATCAGCGACAATAAGCCCGCCTCCGTAGCGTAACGGTTAGTGTTATTAGCTGCCGTCCTCGGGGGCCCGTGTTCGATTCCCGGTACTGCCAGAAATTTAAGAATGGCAGGAGGGCTGGTATGTGGTTGAAACGGTACATGCAGCTCACCTCCAATGGGGGTGTGCCTGAAGAGAGCTGCACCACCTCGGGATGAGGACACGAGTTTACTTTAGCGACAATATTAGATTCCGTTGCATAGCGTCTCCACAGCAATGTTGCCACTATTTAAGATCCAACTCTCGTATTTATCTCCTTATTTACTTGGAAGTGTATATACGAAGGCAGTTCAGTATATAATGCAACACATACTTTTCTAAAAGCAGGTTAGTTTTATTGAGGATACAAATACACCATGTTATTCCCCAATCCTTTAGCTACAATACCATATTTTTCAACATAATCTCCATTCAGTGCTGCGGTCTTACGCCACCGTAATGTGGGGGCCTGTATGCCTGCATGCTACCACACTCGACTGGTCGATGGAGCCAACGTCGTCCTGCATCGATTACTTCCCCATCATCCATGTAGTGCTTCCTGCGGAGTGCATCCTTCATTGCGCCAAACAGATGGAAGTCAGAAGGCGCGAGATTCGGGCTGGAGGGTGGATGAGGAAGAACAGTTACTGAAGTTTTGTGAGCTCCTGTCGGGTGCGCAGACTTATGAGGTTTTGCGTTGTCTTGGAGAAGGCTCACCGTGCTTTGTCCACCGCCTGGTCTCCGTAGACAAGCGCCTATGAATGTCTGTGATGCCCTAGTTTTCCGCCAATAGAAACTCAATAACTGCTCTCTGTTTGGTACGAACCTTCGTTATAGACGCCATTTTGAAGGCTAGTACTAGCGCTGCCAACTATCGGAAATTAATGAAATTCTACGAGACGATATTTAAAAGATGCCCCAAACAAAATTCCAATTTTTCAAACCGAAATTGGTCGAGAAACAAACTGTGTTGCAAGATACATTGAACGCCCCTCGTAAATATGGACATAATGATTTGTTGTCCTCGAAGAACCTGGTTTGATTTTCGCACTCGTCATGAGGTAATATCACCCCATCAACACAGTGATTAAAACTTAGAGGACTTTTCCTCTTGGAGAAACATACAACATGACTGTTTATTCCATTTACCATTACACAAATGCCCTCTGTCCATCTCACAACATCGTTTAGGTCCTCCTGAAGTTGCTCACAATCCTGCAACTTATTTACTACTCTGTACAGTATAACTTCATCCGTAAATAGCCTTCTCTGTGATTCCATATCGTCACCATAAGACTTGTCTGAGTCGGTGTGACGTAAAGCGTGGTACGTATGGGGCAGTCTTTCATTTACATGACCTTCGTGGCACTTTTCTTTCATTGGCCGATACCTTGATCTTTCGAAGTGTCGGATCCCTTCCATTTTTTCCCCTCTGAGTGGTGTTTGAATCCTGAACTTTGCTGAGGAACACGACCTAATTATCACAAATATCTTCTTCAAGAAGCGAATTTCCCACTTTTAGACGCAGTACAGTCAAGACGAATAGAAATGACTAGTGTGACGTTCTCGCTGAACCACGTGCTAACAGGCAGGCCATCAATGTTCTATATCTGTGCCAAGACAAGGAGGAGGGTGGTTTGGCGGCTTTAAGCGGCAGTGTGTTTGTAAACATTCTCCCTGCTTGTTCGATATTATTAAATACGCGAAAGGCAACGTTTTATCATTTTGTGAATTGAAAAGTGGGAAGTACAAGATCTTCTCCGTACTTGTTCGGTATTATTAAATACAAGAAATGCCTCGTTTTATCATTTTGTGAATTGAAAAGTGAGAAGTACAAGGTATTCTCCGTACTTGTTCGGTATTATTAAATACAAGAAATGCCTCGTTGTGTCATTTTGTGAATTGAAAATGTGGGAAGTACAAGATATTCTCCGTACTTGTTCGGTATTATTAAATACAAGAAATGCCTCGTTTTGTCATTTTGTGAATTGAAAAGTGGGAAGTACAAGATATTTTTCGAACTCGTTCGGTATTATTAAATACGCAAAATGCCTCGTTTTGTCATTTTGTGAATTGAAAAGTACAAGATATTCTCCGTACTTGTTCGGTATTATTAAATACAAGAAATGCCTCGTTTTGTCATTTTGTGAATTGAAAAGTGGGAAGTACAAGATATTCTTCGAACTTGTTCGGTATTGTTAAATACAAGAAATGCCTCGTTTTATCATTTTGTGAATTGAAAAGTGGGAAGTACAAGATATTCTCCGTACTTGTTCGGTATTATTAAATACAAAAAATGCCTCGTTTTACCATTTTGTGAATTGAAAAGTGGGGAGTACAAGATATTCTCCGAACTTGTTCGGTATTATTAAATACGCGAAAAGCCTCATTTTGTCATTGTGTGAATTGAAAAGTGGGAAGTACAAGATACTCTCTTACGGGAGAAGTATTTGTATTTGTATTTGTATTTATTAGTGAACAAAACAGGCGTTCAGCCCCGCATACATGTTCACAATAATAATAATAAATAACAAATAAGATTAATAAGAATAGTCCAACCTGAGCCACCCCTCTCCACTATATACTAAATAACATAAAATGAAATAAACAATACCGTCCCGGTTTTATACCAGAACCAACTCCATCTACATCAATTCACAACAGCCTGGTCAATGTTTACATTCTACTGCTGGTGTTACAACTCCATGCTTGTTATCACTCTCACGTACGCAACCTTCTTACTTCAGCATTTTCATCACCTCTATTGTTCCCTGACCTACTCCAGCATAAGCTGCAACAGCAGCATTACCAGGTTGCATTCCAAACCAGCCATTACATGATTGCATACCAAACCGGCCATCTTATTCCGTCATTACGTTCCAATCAACCATACCGCAACTTTTACCAATCTGCGTTAACATTGCTTCATTTCATTTCATTCCGTCATAACACTCCATAATAAAATTACCTCTCATCTCCAGAAATTTCGGCAATGAATAACAAATACCAATCACGCCTCCAAAAATTTTGGCCAACAATACTCCAACACCACATTTCAGCAATACCACACCAACCCTACCTCATATACCACCTCTACTTCTTCTACAAATACACTCACCTTCTGCCATTCACCATCTTATACCACCACTTCTCCAACACCACATTTCAACCCTATAACATATCATAATTTAATACTTCCAACACCACACTTCAGCATACCAGCTCTACTCCTTCCACAAATACACTCACCTTCTGCCATCCACCATCTTATACCACCACTTCTCCCACACCACATTTCCACCCTATAACATATCATAACTTGCATTTACCATACACTCATACTCATCCTACCCGTCATATATCATAACTTGAATACTAAGCCTTCAATACTTCCAACACCACACTTCAGCATACCAGCTCTACTCCTTCCACAAATACACTTACCTTCTGCCATCCACCATCTTATACCACCACTTCTCCAACACCACATTTCAACCCTATAACATATCATAACTACATCTCCATACCTTTCCAACACCACATTTCAACATATACCACCTCTACTTCCAACACCACAATTCAGCCCTAACACACACTCATCTGCCATCACTCAGCATTTATACCAGACACCAATACAATCTCAGTACCACCACCTCTACTTCTTCTACAAATACACTCACCTTCTGCCATCCACCATCTTATACCACCACTTCTCCAACACCACATTTCAACCCTATAACATATCATAATTTGCTCAATTTGCCATACACTCATACTCATCCTAATACCCATCATAATTACCTACTGAAAACTCCAACTTCCCCCAAACCAAAATTTACAAATAGCCAAATTACAACACTTATCCAACACCACATTTACCATCACTCCTCCAGCTCCAAATATCAACAAACTGCCATCCACCATCTTATACCACCACTTCTCCAACACCACATTTCAACCCTATAACATATCATAACTTATATACCACTTCTCCTTCACAACATTTCAGCCTCCACGCCCTTAATTACTTACTTACTCGCTATATTATTGTTTTTTACTTCTTGTAACAAAACCCTCACTACTTTTCATTGCTCTCATCATGTCCGTATATCTTCTATCTCTCCCTGCGCTCAAACTCAAATTCTGTGCGAGGTACTCACGGGTTAACACTGGCCTTACTTTTATACCCTGATCTTGTCTAACTACACCACTACACTCAGCTCTCTCAGCTTCTTGTTGCTCACTCTCCTTTCCCCCATCACCCCTTTGATCTTCAGCCTCTCTCCTGCATTGCCCGTCCACTGCTCTTTCCTTACCGTTGTTCATACTTCCACTTAGCACCTCGCTCTGCCTCTCTTGACACTTTTCAGTACTACTTCCTATAATTACACTTCTACCCACGTTATCTTTCACTTGCCTATTATCTTCCACTCGTTTGTCATCCCCGTTATTCACTACACTTCTCTTAGCCTCCTCATCTTGTTTCATCCTCCGTTCTAGGTCCATCAGTCTATTCACCGACCATACTCTCCTCCATCTGTTGCCTGTCACCACTAATTCCTGTCCTCTGATGACTGCATTCAACCCTTGCTGCCTAGCTCGTATCATGTGTTTTTTAAGAGTTTTTTCATTCCTCCACTCTTCAGCTCCTATGTCCCTCCTTATCCATATTTTTTCTCCTTGCACGTTACCTGCATTACGCACCACTGTATCAGCCATCAGTGTAGAAAATAATTGCACTTTGATAGGCCTATTACCTCTAAATCTTCCCACTCTTGTCACATCATCAATGTCCACTTCACTGAAATTTATTTTCATTTTACCCTGAATTATGTCCACTACTTTATAAACTATACTCGTCTTATCTTCCTTCTTACCCTCTTGCACTCCATATATAAATAAGCATTTATTTCTGCGACTTCGGGTGTTAACAACTACGTCGGCTTTCAGTTTCGATATCTCCTCTTCCAATCTCCCTATCTCCTCTCTTAATGCTGAAACTTCTTCACCATTTCTTCTCACCTGTGAAGCTGTGTCTTCTATCTTTTCCTGAAACCACCCCTTCATTTTTTCAAACTCCCTCGTTTGTTCCTTGATCATGTTCTTGATTTGTTCGAAGGGACATGTCTCTGCTACCACCTCTTTTACGATTTTTCTGATTGTTTCCATGTCCTCCCAGCTCATATTTCCTCTGGAAGTCGGACCTGGGTTCAGTTCTACTCCCCCAATCCAAAGCAATATCAAAATCACCGCTGCAGAAAGTATAAAGTATCCTATTTTATCCAGTTCTATTCTGCATCTTCTTGTCTTCACTTCTTCTTTCTTCTTCCTTCCCTCCCAACCACCTATGCTCGCCCTGTACTGCTCTGTACCAATCATTGCCTGTAAGCACCTCGCTGACTTCCAACACTCCGCACTTACACTACCTTCTCCCACTCCAGGGACCCTCCACTCCGTACGTCTGCACTCGCCGGTGGCTCTAGGTGAACTGTGTACGGGAGAAGTAGAACGCATATTTCTGCATACGATTCAAATAACTACTACACGTGAATATGCCTCCAAATTGCTAAGTTCCAGGTTGAAAGGCGGGTTACGAGAGTCGAATGAAAAACGGCATTTCGTCGTTGCGCCTCGAAATACCAATATGTGACAATGTTGAGGGGAGAAATACTGACCCGCAACACATGAAGAACGAAAAGTTGTTGATACCCTTAATGCAATACTGAACCTTTCTGGCCAGAATTCTAAGCTGAAATATTAAGACGTTGTGGTCTTTCCAGACGCAACGGCGATTTCTTGTTACCATCAAACTTATCGAAAAGTGTGATATTTTTGTTTTAAAGTCGAAATTCCTAGACAGAGATGGATATTGGATCTCACAGCAGGTGGTGTTGGTGGTTATTGTTTTAAGAGGAAGTACAACTAGGCAACCATCCTCTGAATAACACTAATCAGAGAGAGAAAAAGAGGAAGGGATCCGACTTCGAAAAATGAGAGTATCAGCCAAAGAAAGACGAGGGCGACGAAGGGCGTGAAAAATGAAAGACTCCCTGGCCCTCGGAACCTCGGGGTCGGAAAAGAACAAGAGTTGACCAACGAAGGTTGGATAGGATAGACGGAAGTGATTAGCCTAGCACAAGTGGAAGCAATGCCAGGACTCAGCTAAAGTGTCCCGTGGTCGCCAACCCATGTTCCCAAGTTGAGAGCCCCTAGGGCACCTTTTACTTGCTTCTTACGACAGATAGGGAATACTGTAGGTGTTATTCTACCGGCCCCACACATTTTTTAAGTCTTCCAAAATATTTATCACGAAAAATCATATTAAAAGTGTATTCATATCAATGCCAGTCAACCAGATCATACGATGGTCGCGTGCATGCGGCGAGGGTAAGCACGGCTGTTGCGCATGGACCAATCTCAAGTCTCAAGGCCTGACAATAAACATCTGTTTAATAATAATATTAATGGCTTTACGTCACACTTACTACCTGTACGATTTTCGGAGACGCCGAGGTGCCGGAATTTAGACTCGCAGGAGTTCTTTTACGTGCCAGTAAATCTACCGACAAGAGGTTGACGTATTTGAGCACTTTTAAATACCACCGGATTGAGCCAGGATCGAAGCTCCCAAGTTGGGGTTCAGAAGGCCAGCGCCTCAATCGTCTGAGTCACTCAGCCCGGTAAACATCTGTTCTGTCCGCGGTGATTCTTGCGAACTGGGCTGCTGTTGTACTATAGTCACACTTAAGTGCGGCCAGTATCCAGTATTCGGGAGATAGTAGGTTCGAACCCCACTATCGGCAGCCCTGAAAATGGTTTTCCGTGGTTTCCCATTTTCACACCAGGCAAATGCTGGGGCTGTACCTTAATTAAGGCCACGGCCGCTTCCTTCCCACTCCTAGCCCTTCCCTGTCCCATCGTCGCCATAAGACCTATCTGTGTCGGTGCGACGTAAAGCAACTAGCAAAAAAAAAAAAAAAAAAAAAAACTATAGTCACATACAGGTAAACCCCATTATACGCGGAATCGTTATCCGCGACTTCGCATATAGGCGATTTTGGTTTTAAGTCTAGTGCTACCATCTGTTAACAGTATGTGGAAGCTGTAATGCCTTAAGGAGTGCCGAACTCGGTAAACGTACACTACGTCGCGGGCAAGCCCATCTCTAGCGAGAGTTTAATATTAAGATGGCGATTGATATTACTGGAGACGCACGGACTGGCATTACACCGAAATGTACAAATGGTGTATGGAGGAAACTGTGGCCTGATGCTGTGTCAGTGCAGTGACGTCACTGGTGCAACGCGAAATTGCGGACATGGCACGAGAGATTGGATTCTTTGATGTCGATGAAGAGAATGTGTGTGACCGCCTAAAGTCTCATTCCGAAGATCTGAGCAACGAAGATTTGATCATTTCGAGTGAGAATAGTGATAAAGAAGAAACGGAAGTCGAGGAAGTTCAGCTTCTTAGAAAGCTGACAGCGAAGAAAATGTGACCGAGGCCTTCAGAATGATCGATGCTGAAATGGCAATTTCCGAAGAACATAATCCTGAAGAAGGAGTGCAATAACACTTCGGCTACAAAGAATGTGCACGAAAGGAAATCTTCGGGGGAAAATGAACTGACTACAGCATTATCAAATTCTTCCGATGTAGATGATCCAGTGCCTATTTGGGGTATGTACTGTAGATTGACTTAATTAAATTATTTTACTTTTATTATTGTGTTTTTCAGTGTTAAACGGAAACTTAACCCTATATTTAACAGTAGCGGCGATTAGTGGGGGCCAAGAGGGGCAGTGACGTTTTTTTTCACTTTAGCCGGCTGAAACGATTAATTATAGGAATGATTAAAACAAGAAATTTGTTCAAGCCCTGCTGTCTTCTCAGCTAATTATTTTCTTTAATTATTAACAAAATTATTAGTGGAAATACGCAAAAAAAAAAAATGTCCTTCGTCGCGGCTAACCGATTTGTATAGCGCCACAGCAAGTAGTCGTGCTGTGAGGAAGTGTAGCAGCGGTATATTTTTTGCTAAGGTCGTGGACACTGAGATTTTATTCACCCGCTTGCCACGCGCATTCATAAGTTTGGCAGTCTCTTTAGTGTCTGTTAGTTTGTAGTCAAATACGAAATTATTTTTAAGTGTCCGGCTCAATGGCTAAATGGTTAGCGTGCTGGCCTTTGGTCACAGGGGTCCCGGATTCGATTCCCAGCAGGGTAGGGAATTTAACCAGGATTGGTTAATTTCGCTGGCACGGGGGCTGGGTGTATGTGTCGTCTTCATCAATATTACATCCTCATCACGACGCGCAGGTCGCCTACGGGAGTCAAATCAAAAGACCTGCACCTGGCGTGCCGAACATGTCCTTGGACACTCCCGGAACTAAAAGCCATACGCCATTTCATTCCATTTATTTTTAAGTGTGTAATAATGCCGTACTTCTATTTCATTGTAATATATGTGCAATTTTGTTCCTTTGTTGAAAGTTTTATTATATAGTATTGAATCAAAATCTCAAAAAAACTATTATTACCGCATTTAGGTTGGTAAACTGCCGCCGGGCTGAGTGGCTCAGACGGTTAAGGCGCTGGCCTTCTAACCCCAACTTGGGAGGTTCGATCCTGGCTCAGTCCGGTGGTATGTGAAGGTGCTCAAATACGACAGCCTCGTGTCGGTAGATTTACTGGCACGTAAAAAGAACTCCTGCGGGACTAAATTCCGGCACCTCGGCATCTCCGAAGACCGTAAAAGTAGTTAGTGGGACGTAAAGCAAATAACATTATCATTATTATTATTATTGGTAAACTGCCAACCGTTACCTCTCTATCGAAATTCGCTCAGAGAACATATAAAACCTACGATTTGGTAGCTTATTTCGTTTATATATATATATATATATATATATATATATATATATATATATATATATATATATATATATATATACCCCCACGCCCTCTGTATTCCACAAACCAGGTATTTTTTGTTGTCTGTACATTTTTTCCCCTCCACTTCTAATTCCCAATCGCCGCTACTGTCATTTTACACATAAAATGACTCTCGATTTACGCGAATTCGGTACGCGCGGCAATTCCGCGGCGTAACTATCGCGTATAACGAGGTCTGCCTGTATTTACTGATGTACTGCGTAATGAACCCACAAGTTGCCGTGATTTCTCGTCAGACGCAGATGTTCTATTCACTCATAGTTTATTCTACACTGGATGTCTCTAGAATTAGCGCTAGTGACATTTATATGGAAGCCTGTAGAGGTTTAATACCTTTACTATTAAATATACTGCAGTATGTACAGTAAAGCAGTTGACATCACCTTCTCTTTAGGCTATGACTTATCAGTATCACTGAAAGTGAATTTAATGTGTAGTCAGTTTCGTGGCCTGAATTACTGAAAGATCACTTACTAGTTAAACTAGACACACAAACATCTGAGATATTAATAAAGTTACCAACGAACACATTTCTGAAATTGCGTCATTACTAATTGAAAAATACGAGTATGACCTACGCATAGCTCACCGATTTTTTCGAAACAAGGAACATTGTATCTTATTTTGCATCAAATGCATCTCGAAAATAAACGCATTAACAGGTCAGTAAATATAGTATACAATCCTGAAACACCGCAATAATAAATACACCGTTTTATTTATTTATTTAAACATGAAATTATTAACTGAATCATCTCACATCCCACTTTAAAATGCTCACAGTCAGCTGTGCCTCAATTAGTTACACCAGCAGCGCGTAATTAAGGAATATATCAACCAACTGCAGTTGTCACACTACTTTAATTTCTAGCCGTCCTGCTACCGTGATAAAAAAGTGAGGCAGATCATTTCATTCTTGTACGGCGACGTGACTTAAAACTCGTCCTATTTGCGAAAGAGTTGTTTCACAACACCGCCGGCTAGTCGTCCAAATGTGCATCAAACCACCAACTCAAAGCAACTAGGCACGGCCAGAATGGCGGTGATACAAAGGGAAGAAAAAGGACATAATTTCAGCCATCACTCTTCCGCCTATTACCGACGTGGAAACAATGTGCTCTGGAAAGAAGAGCCATCACAACCTCGCACCAGAAAACCCGTACGATTTAAAATCGATCGTTGACTGAATGTCACACAGGTTGATCAGGCTTGCCTTGCGCAAGCATGGAGTGAGTACCTGGCTGAAAACCTAATACGAAGGTCGAGTCATAAGTCATGGCAACTATATATTTTTTTCGCGAACAGGAGACAATACGGAAAATCTAAGATATGCATTTGGAAATATAGGGCATGCACTTATGCATAGTGCCTGAAGACACATTCTGACTTCAGGAGATTCTCGTAGGAAAGTGACAGAACACAGGCCATTGGTAAACATTATTTTATTATGGTATAGACAGCAAATACACAAGACTACGTACAAAGGATAGGTCTCCACTGGTTACAAACCTTCGAAATAATCACCCAAGGTTTCCACTGTGCGTTGCCAGCGGTGGGGCAGGCGCTGAATACCATTCGCTGCATGTGAATTGCTAACGTGTGACACCTGTCTCCGAAATGCTGTTACGAACGTCCTCTTTGTTAGCAAACCGTTGTCCACGAATGGCTTCTTGACTCTGGGGATTAGATCATAGTCACATGGGCTCAGATCAGGCGAATAAGGTGGGTGTGGAAGAACCCCCCATCCCCACCATTGTAAGCGACGCTGAACGATGGCTGCTGTGTGCGCTGTCGCGTTACCGTGTAGGATTTTGGTGTTATGGATTATAGCATGGCATGCACACCTAATGCTTCCCGCAACTCTGCATGGCATTGGCGTACATTTCTGCCGCGGAGAACTGCTATTTTAATATACGATCGTTGCTCCTGCTTGTTGACTTCCATTTTGTGATGCTCTCGCTCACACACTGAACTTGGGGGTATGCTTAGACCCACACTGTAGTTTACATACACAATCTAGTGGCATCATACGCAAGTACATAGCGTACGTTTCCAAATGCATACCTTAGATTGTCCGTGTTGTCTCCTGTTCGCGAGAAAAAAAATAGTTGCCATGACTTATGACTCGACCTACGTAGAATGTATCGTACTGCCCTACCATGATCCGAAGAGTTCGATACGATCAGCTGCTTGATTGCTGGGTGAATTCCCTTTTCTATGGGTCTTCATCAGCTCTCCGTTCTCTCGCCTCTCCTACTCATCACAGTTATGAATACTGCCACAAAGTATCTGCAGGAAACTGCACCTTGGACTGTACTGTATGCTGACAATGAGCTGTTATCCTGTGAAGAAATGACTGTCCTTCAACGTCCAAGTTCAACAGTTCCAAAATCGATCGTTAGACGTGGTTATGGACAGAGGAGAGGAACAAGCATGAATGAAAAAGCAGCGACTGTATATCACCAGTTCCTTACTTCTAATATAACTGAAATTGGAAAGCTTGTCATGATGTCACGAGTACAGATAAGAAGGCAGTTGCAACAGAAAAGTAATCCCATTTAAGTGGAGTCTACAATAAACTCGACACATCAGCCGGTGTTAAACAGCGCCATAGATGGACAGCTAACAAAGGACAACGTTATGGTATCAGCAAGGAAGAAGGTAAGTTTGTCGCCAATGGAAAGAAAGTAACGGAGCGATGGCGGCGATACTTTGAGAAAATTAGCTCCTACTCAACCGCCTACCCCTAAATAGACCCGCTACGCCGATCACCGAGGTTGAGATCCCTAAAGCATTGGGTAAGGTAAAACCTGATAGGCTATTGGGCCAGACGATGAAAGCTCTGGAATTCAGTTAAATTCCTGACAGGTTTCTTCGGCAAGATCATCGAATAGACAAGGATTCCAACTGAGTAGACGTGTAGTACTACAGTTCTAATCAGAAATATGAAAGGAAGTCCTGCTGAGTCCAGTACGCCTCCTATCACACATGATGAAGTTCCTTAAACGTATCACAGATAATAAGATCCTACAAATGGTCAGCCTCACCTCTAACGAATGCGGATGCGTGAAATAATGTATAACTATAGATGCTATCCACACTACTCGCTTGCTTTTCGAAAAACATCTTAAATAGTCGAAGCATCTACATCTCGCTTTCCTTGACCTGGAATAGGCCTTTGACTGAGTGCCACGCAGGTTGATCGGTCTTGCCCTCCGCGAACATGGAGTATCTACTTAAAGAGCTAATATAATGGATCAAAATGCCCTACCATGATCCGAAGAATTGGGTACAATCAACTGCTTGATTGTTGGGTGAATGCCCTTTTCTCTCTGTTCTTTCGCCTTTCCTCTTCTTCACCATTATGGATACTGTTACAAAGCATCTGCAGAAAACTGCACGGTGGACGGTGCCGTATGCTGATAATGTGCTGTTAGCCTCTGAAGTAAAGACTGTCCTTCAACATCAAGTCCAACTATGGAATGGCTGTCTTGTAAAAGTCGGTCTACGTCTCGACGGAAAGTAAAATGGACACCTCACTACAGTACTAAATTATTTCTATGCCATCTAAATCCATGTTGTTAACTTACTAATGACAAAAACATTTAAGTGCATTGGCTCGACAATTTTATTGCTGCTGCCGGAATCCTCAGTACTGAAATATTTGATCTCTTGAGCAGTGCTTAACGTAAATTTCATTCAAATACTGGTGTACTCTGTGGCAGATTGCATACCGGTTCAACTCGGTAAGTATACCGTTATCTAGTCCACCCAGTTGCCCTGTATGGTGTTGAATATACACTGACTGACAGAGCAAATGCAACACCAAGAAGGAGTGGTCAGAACTTTATGCCAATTGCAGGGTAGACTGACGTCACTGAGGTATGCTCATGATGTGAAATGCGCCGCTGTGCTGCGCACGTAGCGAACGATAAATGAGACACGGCGCTGGCGAATGGCCCACTTCGTACCGTGATTTCTCAGCCGACAGTCATTGTAGAACGTGTTGTCGTGTGCCACAGGACACGTATATAGCTAAGAATGCCAGGCCGCCGTCAACGGAGGCATTTCCAGCAGACAGACGACTTTACGAGGGGTATGGTGATCGGGCTGAGAAGGGCAGGTTGGTCGCTTCGTCAAATCGCAGCCGATACCCATAGGGATGTGTCCACGGTGCAGCGCCTGTGGCGAAGATGGTTGGCGCAGGGACATGTGGCACGTGCGAGGGGTCCAGGCGCAGCCCGAGTGACGTCAGCACGCGAGGATCGGCGCATCAGCCGCCAAGCGGTGGCAGCCCCGCACGCCACGTCAACCGCCATTCTTCAGCATGTGCAAGACACCCTGGCTGTTCCAATATCGACCAGAACAATTTCCCGTCGATTGGTTGAAGGAGGCCTGCACTCCCGGCGTCCGCTCAGAAGGCTACCATTGACTCCACAGCATAGACGTGCACGCCTGGCATGGTGCCGGGCTAGAGCGACTTGGATGAGGGAATGGCGGAACGTCGTGTTCTCCGATGAGTCACGCTTCTGTTCTGTCAGTGATAGTCACCGCAGACGAGTGTGGCGTCGGCGTGGAGAAAGGTCAAATCCGGCAGTAACTGTGGAGCGCCCTACCGCTAGACAACGCGGCATCATGGTTTGGGGCGCTATTGCGTATGATTCCACGTCACCTCTAGTGCGTATTCAAGGCACGTTAAATGCCCACCGCTACGTGCAGCATGTGCTGCGGCCGGTGGCACTCCCGTACCTTCAGGGGCTGCCCAATGCTCTGTTTCAGCAGGATAATGCCCGCCCACACACTGCTCGCATCTCCCAACAGGCTCTACGAGGTGTACAGATGCTTCCGTGGCCAGCGTACTCTCCGGATCTCTCACCAATCGAACACGTGTGGGATCTCATTGGACGCCGTTTGCAAACTCTGTGCCAGCCTCGTACGGACGACCAACTGTGGCAAATGGTTGACAGAGAATGGAGAACCATCCCTCAGGACACCATCCGCACTCTTATTGACTCTGTACCTCGACGTGTTTCTGCGTGCATCGCCGCTCGCGGTGGTCCTACATCCTACTGAGTCGATGCCGTGCGCATTGTGTAACCTGCATATCGGTTTGAAATAAACATCAATTATTCGTCCGTGCCGTCTCTGTTTTTTCCCCAACTTTCATCCCTTTCGAACCACTCCTTCTTGGTGTTGCATTTGCTCTGTCAGTCAGTGTAGTTCTCGTCAAAAGAATTGGAAGAACAACTTGCCGTCTTGAAAACAAAGGTGTTAAGGTGGAAATCTGGCCTGAAACTTCATTATCATGTCACAAATAATGGAGTTCGTTGGTAATATGTAGTGGCACCAATCACTGAAAAGAAGCGAGAAAGCCGTCTACGCTGATGTGGACACGTACTTCGAACAGAAGCTTCAACAGTGTCAAACAGTGATTTTGCTCTTGCTGTGCAAGTCGATGGGAAACGGGTGGTAGGACGACTGAGGCAGCATTGGCTGAACACACTGTGTGAAGATCTACTGTACACTGACCAGGCATACCAATGGCGACAGAGCTAAAACAGTGGACCCCGCCAGCATGTGGGACGAACACTAAGGAAAAAGTAGAATAATAAGAATAAGGAGAATAAAATGGTGACCCTTATCGGGGATATTTGAACTACGTTCTTCTCACTTCCTTCGGCTAGATAAGCCTAGATAAATGACACTGATAGATAAAGAATGCTTTACCGCAAATGGTAGATTTATCCATGCAGTACAGTATAGCACGTAGTTAATATACACTGTAGCTAACACGGAAAACGGATCAATTAACGTTAATCACTCAATGTTTATGTTACAGGTAGACTAGATACTCGGCCTAGTAAGTGGGAGTAAATTACTTCAAAGTATTATCTCTGACAAAGGAAGTTATATCCTTCCACAAGAAGAACAAGAAAAACTTTCAGTTTTTTTGTAATTTGATTGTTGCCAACAGCATACTAATAAGAGGAGGAGAGTTCACACCCCTCATAGGAAATACAAAATCCTCCTCGATTTTTTCTAAATAAAGTACCGAGTACTATTTCAGCACTACTGTATTTGGACAAATATATCAGCTCGCTTCCCACGAATATGAGTGCATTGCATCAAGAGCATGTCTTCTGTAACCCATATTCAATATTCAATCTGATATGCAGTATGTATTCCACAGGATTCCTATCGTCCTCAGGAGGATGCTAATTTCTTCGTGTGTAGGTGTCTGAGTTGTACAGTCTTTACCTAATTGGACAGACCAATCGGTGAACCACATAATAGAAGTGAAATAACTGATCAGATAATATACAGTTTTATTAATATAAACATAGTTGTAAAATCAACATAACATTGGGAAACAAGATTTAATTTCATATTACTTTCGCACGAGATCGTCTGGCAGAAATTCTAGGAATCCAGTAACACTACTGGCGTCCAGGTAGCGGGCGAGCGCTCGAGGAGGCACACAGCAAACAATGCAATACAACACAGCTGTGTAGTATATAAGATCCATGATATTCTGAAGATTCGGAGAAGACTGAGATACGGGCGTACGAAGCCCTAGCGTCGGTGTGAGTTGAATTATCTGCTCCAACACTTTCATAACCTCTGGAGACTTCTTGTCTTTCAAATTCTGTTCAGCGGCACTTTCCTTACGTTGATTTTCCTGGTTACTGATTCTCGTTCCTATTGCTGGTCTGTTGTTATCCACGCAACTAAGTTCCACGACTTCATTCACATCGTTGGTTGTCGCATTTTTAACGTTGTGTAGTCCATCTGATCCCAGTGATTTAAGTTTTGCCTCCTGATCTGAAGCAGACAATGAATGTTGCGTTGGACTTAAAAAATGCAGCGCCTTATTCTCTTCGCCTTCGCTAAACCACAAAGAGTTTTCTGAAATATCAAAGCCATTTTGACTGGCAGAGGACACAATATTCATTCTTCCCAAACTATCCCCTCTTCCATCAGGAGAGCAGAACGATGAAGTGACGCGTGCCTCTTCAGACTGACCAGTGTCTCCTAATGAGTCAGGCTCAAGAGCAACATCACCGCAATGTGGAGGAGACGTTCCAACGTTCTCCATGAAACTGGAAAAGTTTTCTTTCGGATTTAGAAAGTTCGACTTCAATGTATCTAGCAATTGTCCTTCAGTGGAACTTTCTTTTAGTTTTTCGTCTTCGACATTCTCTAGAAAGAGTTTGACAGGGCACTTGGGGGACTCACAGTTTTGCTGAGGAGCTGATACGCTTTTTCTAATGATGCGACTAGAGAGTTGAACGCCGTACGCAACAACACAGTGAAACGACTGATGCAACGCTCGACGTAACTCTGTAGCATCTACCTGCGGTGGTTGAGGGATCTCGTAGCGAGGGTCTGGCCATACGGGACGCTCGTGCATGCCTTCCACCGGCCAATACCGCCGAGGAAGGGTGTTTTCGGGGGAAGGAGCACGATACACACAGCCCACGGTCCACATGCGGCGAGTGGTTGACCGAGTGCTCACACGATGAGGTGAAGGTTTGCGCGGACTGGGCAATGCCTCCTTCTCACTGCCACTGCTACTGCCAGTTGTATCCCCACCACTGCTGCTGGAGTTTCCACTGCTGTTAGAATTAGTTTTCTTCATCTGGAGGCGAAAAGATACACATTCTAATTAATCATAGCATATAATTTTGTACAGCGTATTAACTAATCTTAAAATAAAGGATTCTGCCCATATACTTTGGAGTACATTTTTGTAATATTATTCTGAACGTTTTGCAACCACTTTGGATGTGTATACAGTTTAATAAAAAGTAGGCCATATACATCTCCCTTACAAGGAGTAAGCTGCACAGCATCGATTTACCGAGGTGCTTGGCTGAGAGAAGATTCAGCACAAAAAATAAATGCCAAAATATAGTATAAACTTATACTGACTGGATGTCTCACCTAAGAGCCATCAGAAGGCTATTCTCCAGTGTTTTGGAAGATATACCCAATTCCATAAAAGAACTCCGGGGTTTTGAAATTAAATATTTTAATGAAATCAAAACTTAAGAGTAATGAGTAATGGTTTGATAGGTAATACTGTCAAGATTCGTTTACAGTTTAGTGCAGTTCAATATGTTCCCCATCTGTGGCACGGCGTACGTTTAAACGGTACTCGACCTATTGTCACACCTTGGCCAGCAGGTCTGGGGTGATGTTTGCCACAGAAGCGTAGGTACATCACCACCATACTCGCGTCGAAAGTTCCGTTGTACAGTAACAACGTGAGCCATATAACATACTGGGCCTTTTGTTGTGGGGTCGCCATTGGACTACACTGTCAGGGTCAAGGTCAGGCCGCTGCGCGGTCACTTCAAGGTCAACGCTCCACAGCGCTCACGAAGTGCACAAAACTTCTTGAAGTATGCATTTAATTGCTATGATTGTTAATTGTTATTAGTTGCTGCACCTCTCACGACCAACTGACCCTGAGCTGCTCCGTACACCCGCTTATATACCGAGCGGGCTTTCGTGTGTATTTGGAGCAGCTCAGGCGTTAGCCGCGAGAGGCCAGCGAGGGAGGCCCTGAGACGTGCTCTCCCTCCGTGCTTTAATACATATATGTATATACCAAATACAATTACAAGTATCGACATAATGCCCCTACTAGGGGTAGGTAAACAAATAAACTACTCTCAGCAGACGAAGATACAAACATAAGCAATACCAAACAAAGACATTTCACAAATTAACAGAAAACCAATCACATTTCCAGTGACGGAAGTCCTGTGAGAGACCGTTGAAGTGTAGACAAGGTGGTCTGCCTCAGGAGCCGGTGGGGAGAGGTCCGTCGATATCCAGAGGCAGGGGACCTCATTATGTCTTGTCCTGTTTGCGCCTCGCCCCACGAGTTCCACGTACTCCTTCTGGCCGAGTGGAGGTGGCCCCGCGGGAGACCGCGGCTGGACGAGGCGTCGGGGTATACTGAAAGCCGTCTGGCAAACCTGCTACCTGGTCGCCGGTGGCTCGGTCCACCTGGACCGCGACGTCCCAGTCCTGCGCCATTTTGAGGTACAACAATTGAAGAAGTATTTGCGCTGGGCCGGATGCAGGTGGGGCCAAGTGCTGAGTGCCCACAGTGTCGTTGCGGCGTCGTGATGGTCGCGCCCGGTCGGTGTGAACGCCAGTAGATCTTTGAGGCCAGGCCGAGCTGGTAAACTTTCTGGTCCGATGGTAGAGGTAGTCCTTTGTCGTAAGATGGTGACTGTAGACTGCGCCACGGAATAGGGTTGGTAGCGCGATCGTCCACTTGGTCCTGGTCACCCGTACCGCCGTCGTATGCTGACTGATCTTCTTCTAAAAAAGAATCCACCTTGGTTTCTACCTCCTTGAATCGATCTCCCAGGGCATGGATGGCTGCCGTGAAAACATCCATGTTGGCTTGCAACATGTCATCTTCTGACAAGAAGACCCTTTCATCTGTAAGCTCCAATCAGATTGAGATTTGGTACGGCGACTTCAGTAGGAATGTATTCATTCATATCAAAATTAGATGCTCAGATGTATATTTAGCACCTGTTTTGGGGTGTTTATTTTGCTCATTTGAGTTCTGTATAGACAGGAGTTAGCGGCGGGGAGCCGAGGCTAGGGAAGTAATGTGTGTACGAGAGATAAAGAGTGAGAGACCAGCCACGCCGCCTCTACCTGCTTCACACTGCTTCTGTCTATGCGGTGCTTGAACGAGCCAATTTTGACACCCAAAACCGGTACTAAATATATGGTTCGGCATCTAATTTTGATATCTGAACAAAATATCCCTACCGAAGTCGTTGTACCAAATCTCAATCAGATCGGAGACATACAGATGGAAGGGTGTCCTTGTGAGTCGACTAATGCCGCTTGCTCGCTATGATCATCCCTTCTGTGGCAAATATCACCCCGGACATGCTGGTCAGGATGTGACAGGAGGAAGAATACCGTTGGGATGTATGGCGTGCCACAAATGGGGCATATATTCAACTGCACTAGACTGCAATAAAAACATGACAATATTACCTGTCAAACCACATTATCCTCAATTTTTTATTTCATTAAAATATTTCACTTCAAAACCCCGGAGTTATTTTAGAGATACCCTGTACTTTGGAGTACATGTTTATATTATTATTCTGAATGTTCCCCAACCACTTTGGATGTATATGCCGCTAAATAAACGGAAGTTGCTTCGTTATTTCTCATCTCCCTTACATAGCTGCACAGCATAGATTTACCGACGTGATTGTCTGATAGAAGATTCAGCACAGAAAATGAAATACCAAAATACAGCATACGCTTATACCGGGTGTCTCACCTAAGTGTCGTCAGGAGGCTTTTCTCCCGTGTTTTGGAAGATATTTTCAATTTCATTTTTGTAATGTATAGGTAGAGTCAGCCCAAACAAAAATTGCTCATCAAGTACGTCATACGATGTTCAGTCGTTTAGTTTCTCACAGCCAACTAAATGTTGTTAAAAGTGCAATTTGTATGACCTATCGATAGAGCAGCCTCAAATTAATCTAATACAATATTCCGTTCAAGAATATTTATTGACGGTGACAGTACAGTTTCCCTGGTTGCGCTGCCTTGTAGTGCACCGTTTGGCCATACACACACACACATTCTTTCCTCTGTAAAATCGTGGCGTGTTGAAACGGCTCACTTAGCACCGCGAAAGAACGACGCGTGGAAAAATCTGACTTCTCCCATACGCAGTAAATAGGTGGCATTTACACACATTCTTTCCTTTGAAAAATCGCGGCGTGTCTCGAATCACGCGGAAGGTTGTGCCTGTTCGTGGGCAACGCCTCGCGCCAAGACAGAATGCGGAGGGATATTTCGACACACAATCCCCTGTAACGGCGCATATTGCGGGTGTAGACGCTAAGTAGCCACATGCCATGCCACGCCACACCACGTGCTAAATGTTGTTCATGTTAACGTGTGCTATAAAGTTGAAGATGGCCAACATCCGTAAGGCTAACAGGGCATTTTTGACTGAATTTATTGAGATTTATGAGTCTCATCCGGCTTTGCGGAAGGTGAAATCGAAGGAATGTGTGCACAGAAATCTAAAGAATATGACGTATGATGTTCTGGTTGAGTTTTACCGAAATTTGACCCAAACTTTGACCAAGACTTTGTTTCCAAGAAAATTCAATCGAGGAAGGGCTCTTTCATGTAAGAATGCGAGAAGTTTAGGAAAAATGGTTCTAGTCAAGACCAGCATGGTATTCCGATCTATTATTGTTTACTCGAGACCATGAAACTTTTTCAGATAGTATTGACAGTCTGATGGAAATCCCTCGAAAGTTCCAATGACGGCACAGGCAACGATACATATGTTTCTTTTTCTGTCATCCATATTGTTAGTCTGTACGCTTGTTTCGACTCTGGATGCATAAAATACTACAGTTGCCAGAGGAACGACTTAATCACGTTGAAAATTTGTACATGGCAACGTGCCAGTCTAGATAATATGCCAAGTAACAGTTTTTGTGCATACACTCACGTTCCTTCCCTCGGAAACGGAACGCGGCTTGGTATAATGTGCTAAATTCATTGGTGAGTTATTTACTGTGTATGGGAGGAGACAGTTACTTCCATGTGCCGTTCTTTCGTGCATGCTAACCATGGTGTTTCAACACGCCGAGATTTTACATAGGAAAGAAGGTGTGTGTAAGCAATGGCCACCTGTTAGTTCATGGCAGGTAATTGGTAGAATAGGGTGACTTTAATATTGATCGGTAGAAGTACGGAGAATTTCATACGTCATATGAATATTCGTAATGACGAAGAACGTGTCTGGAGAATTTTTTAGTTTTCATTCATTTTCAGGGTGGGGAAGGCCACCTAAAGAGTTACGCCCTCTCTCTGGCCAGGTTCTGGAGATACTTCCGAATGAGTAACAAGACGTTTGACTATATACTTCAAGCTATACGTGCTATCATAACCAAACAGAAAACGACCTTTCGAGATGTAGCAAGGTAATGCACACGAGATACGCAGTAATACGGCAACACCTATGATGACTTGCAGCTCAAGGCTGTGCAATCGACCCTCGCGTAGGGGAGGAGAATTGGCCACCGAAAACGCCCTCAAAAGAAACAAGATTGTTTCAACTAGCTCGGCTCGGCTCGGCTCGGCTCGGCTCGGCTCGGCTCGGCCACTCTCTTGTCGGTCCGGACTCGCTCGGCTTTCATTTTGAGTAGCCTCGCGCTGTTGAAGTTGGGACGGCGAACGTATCCTCAGGCGACAGCTTCTGATCCGAAAACGTGGCCCGCCCTAGTGATAATGAGGGCTGTCTGTCTGTTTCTTCTCTCTGGACACAAGGGACGCGTGTCGTTTAAAAGGCAAGTGAGCGCCGTCAAGGGCATGGTTGTCATATTTTGCGGCCTCAATATTAGTGCATGAAGCTAAGTGACATGTTAATTCGTCTAGCCTAGGCGAGTGGAGAGAACGGACGTGTTGTGCGAAGTGTGCCGGGTGAGTGGAGTAGGAGTAAGGAGCGGGCAGGACGACTTGAGTGCTACAAGAAAGATGATCAGCGTTGAACAATAGAGGGCCATTATTGGTAGATGGCAGGGAAGTAAGAAGAATGCTACAGCCAAAAGTAGGGAAGTTAGCTTAAGGAGAAGACTGAAACGGGAGATGCTGATGATGGCAGCGGTTGTCACTCTCCTGTTGGTTATTGGGGGTGTGGAAGTAAACCCAGGCCCACAGCGCAGTGGCAACATGAACTGGGAGGACGTTGAAGTAATAAGGAAAGTGGTTAAGAAGGTAGCAGAGGAACTCTGTCCGTTTGAGCAGTTAAAACGGATCATACAAGAGCAAGTCAAGGAGCATGAAAAGACGAGACGGTGGATCCAGTAAAACACTAATGAGGTCAAAGGTAAAATGCAAAACAGTGAGAGAGATGTAGTTTCTCTAAAGGAGAAAATTTTTAAAAAATATGAAGAGGAGGTGATGAATTTGAAGAAAGAAGTTGAAGTCTACAGGCAGGAGAGCATGAAGAAATCTATTTTTATTTATGCAGTTCAAGAAGAGAAGGTAGAGACTGAAGTGGACATAATATACAAGATGGTAGATGTAATACAAAAAATGAAAATCGACTTCGGTGAGGTCGATATAGATGACGTGAAGAGGATAGGCAGGCTGAGGGGGTGCAGACCAATTAAGGTCACGTTGCTATTCTCACTGGTGGCAGATATAGTAATCAGAAACGCCGGAAAACCGCAGAAGGAAAAAAAAGTGGATTAAGAGAGACTGGGGAAGAGATGGGAATAGAAATTTCAAAATATTGAGGAAGCGCATGATATATTAATTAATGAAGCAATATTACAAGACTTTCAAACAGCGAACAAAGCACGAATAATAATGGTATTTGCTTTACCTCCCACTATCTACTTTTACGGTTTTCGGAGACGCCGATTTGTCAGAATTTAGTCCCGCAGGAGTTCTTTTACGTGCCAGTAAATCTACTGACACAAGACTGGAATATTTTGGGGCAAATATCCATTTATAAGAAGGGGAGTTAGGGATTGGAATAACTTACCAAGGGAGATGTTCAATAAATTCCCAATTTCTTTGAAATCATTTAAGAAACGGCTAGGAAAACAACACATAGGGAATCTGCCACCTGGGTGACTGCCCTAAATGCAGATCAGTATTGATTGATTGATATTTGAGCACCTTCAAATACCACCGGACTCAGGCAGAATCAAACTTGCCAAGGTGGAGTCAGAAGGCCAGCGCCTCAACCGCCCGAGCCACTCAGCCCGGCAAACAATGCACGTGCGAATTGTCTGAGCTGAAAAAAAAATGCCTGACGTCTATTGTCCTAAGAGGTGCACTGGCAACAGAGCTGTGAGGATTTCTGTTGGGAAATGAGAACTTCCACTTTAAAGACCTCCACCGCCGTAAATGACCCTCTGCTGGTCAAGCGAGGGGACAGGAGATCAAACACATGCCATTTTCTTTGCTGTCGCCTGAGGGACGGTTGCCCGTCCCAACTATACATGTGCTCGTTTCAGTGGCGGAATCGGTTCGGCTCGGACACATTCCGCTCCGCGTGTAGTGCGAAACCCGCCTTACAGGCAGAACATCCCGCGTGATTCGAGACAGAGCCTCACTCAGCCATTACGGGAAATACTAACCATTCCTCTTCTTGTGCTTTCTACGTGATTGACCGACATTGTCAGTCTTCACAGCAGACTAATTTGAGCCTGCTGTATCAACTGGACAAACAAGATTGCACTTTAAACAATATTTTATGTTAAGCGAGAACCTAAATGATGTGTTCTATTGACGATGGATCACGGTGCGAAACCAGGAAGAAATGGGAAAGGGGAAAGAAGGATCATAGGGCTTAACTACTAGTGTTTATTTCAGGTATCAGTATCCGGGGGGGGAAGGGTATATAATTCTCCTGTAAGTAAATTACCCCCTTCCCCAGAAAAATGTAAATTTTAAAGCTTTTGATTGAATTCTGTTGTTATAACAAGAATGATAAACAATGGAAAGTTACTCCCTGATGTTTTTTAATGAAAATATGCACCGCAATTAACATTAATTTCAGTAATATATGTGGTTTCTACATTTTCCTCATTATTTTATAATGAAATAATCCTTCTCTCCCCAGGCAATGTTAATGGAGAGGAACCTTTGTGATAAAATCGGTGGTTGGGGGAAAATATCGCCCCCCCCCCCCAATTTCACACCCTGCAGTGGATGTCGCATGACGTACCTGATGAGCAGTCTGTGTTTGGGCAGACTCTACCTACCCATTACAGAAACGAAACTGAAAATATCTTCCGAAACACGACAGTAAAGGCGCTGACGAATCTTACGTGAGACCTGGTATGTATGAACTGAAAGTTTCAAAGCATATTTCAAATGCACTCTTCTTCAGTAGAAAATCTTACTAGAATGAAAAACTACACGACGTTAATATTTTTGTACCTTTAAAATTATAATTCAAAATAATTAATTTGAAAGTATGTACACATTAAACAATACAACTCTGATTATTAGAATGACCCTAAATAATCTGGAAGAACTCGATCATATAATTGAATCGGTCATTTGAGAAAACACACATCCCCGTTTTCGGAAAAAAAAATATTTTATGTATATGTGTTCGAATTTGTGTAATTCCATCTTTCAGAGAGAAAGAATGCATGTCTGCCTCATAATATGGGTTTTACTGGGACCTTGGAAATTTTCTGTTGGCCTACTGTTAGTAAACAGGACGTATCTAAGGAACTTGAATAACAGGCTTGACAAGACACTCTCTTGGCGTTATTGTCAACAGGGAGGATGTCACTGAGTAACTGTAATAAGTGATATTGTTAAGACGGACAATGTTGTAAAATGTTCTGAACTTTAATGTTGTTGTATGAAGAGAAATTTAAATATGAAATTGAATTACATAATGTAAGTGTGCTTAAATATTGGTAAGCATTAAATAACATCATCTTGTTATTTTCTTCCTGCTATCAAGGGTTTATTTATTTGAGGAATCACACATGTCCAGTAACTTTTCAGTTTCCATATCACTCTTTTCTTGGAAACTTATTTTTTCAAAAATGATCAGGATTATATATATATAATTGGCATAATAACCGGACAAAAATTCCAAACATTAGAAGCTGTAGGCGGTTTTTCCACTTTTCTTAAAACTAGTAGTGGTGGAAATGTGTGCTTTCTCAAATAACCGATTCAATTAACAGTACTTTGATGTTACAACCCACTCCTACTCATTCAATCGAATTTACACTTAGTATACATACAACCAGCCACCCCACAAAGATTATACAGAATGTCCTTGGAAAAGGCTCCAATATTTACAAAGGAGGCAGCACACAACACACGAAGAAGAAACGGTTCTATAAACATCGGAGTTAAGATCCGCTATCACTGTCATCAATGATCACGATGTTCCATTAATTTACGAAGAGTATCTGCAACAAAAGACGGAAATATGTTCTTACGTAAATATTGGCCGTAAACGTACTAGCGTGTTTTGTTACGGTACAAGCATGATGGGGCACCAGCCCGTGTTCATCGTAGGGTTGGACGACATCTAACACGGGTCTTCCATGAGCGATGGGTTGATCGGTGAGGGCCAGTACTTTAGCCTGCCCGTTCACCTGACTTTAATCCATTAGATTCTTGGCTTTGGGGACGTGTGATGATCATGGTGTATGCGGTCTCCGTCAATGATGTGGATTCACTACGAGAACGCGTCTTCAATGCCTGTGATGCAATCTGGCAACAGACAGGCGTGTTCCAACGAATAGGCCTACGTGCTTCCATGCGACGTAGGGCGGAAGGCTGCATTGCAATGGATGGCAATCACATCGAGCACATGTTGTCAACAGTAGATCAAAGACATGGCAATCATTGATGGTAGTGGTAGCGAACTATAGCTCCCAAGATATTGGATTTGCGACCAATGTATACAGGAACATTTTTCCTTGCTTTGTTCCGCGCTGCCCCATCTGTAGATAATGGAACCGTTTTCAAGGACACACTATACACGTAAGATAGTTCAGTGAATATACTAACCTTCTTCTTTGGAGGTGCCAGACCTTCGTTGGACTGATTCTTTTGTAGATCATGACTAGCAACACCTGATCTTTGTTTCATTTTGCGAAGTCGTCTCGAGAAACGGCGCTGCTTTTCTTCAGTTTTACTCAGGGGAGCAGCATTCTGCACATTAGTGGCAAGTGTCGTCTCTTTCGCTAGTTCATCCTTCAGCTTTTCGTCTTCAGCAGCCGATGGGAGTTTGTGCAGTTTTAGAATTGGTCGTCGTATGATCCTTTTCGTGGGTTCGAGCATCACTGGGATGCCCCTTCCCATGGTTGGTTGTTTGTATATCACAGTCTTGATTATGACACAATCGTCATCTTCTTCAGCGGAGTGAACAGAATCACTGCTGCTGCTACTACTGCTGCTACTGTATCCTGTATAGCCCGGGCTCTGGGACCTCCAGTGGCGGCCCTCAGCACTCGACAGCGAGCTACCACTACAACCACCGGACTGGTGAACAGGATCCCTCCTCTCACTCGTGCTTTCCACCTGATTGACCGACATTGTCAATATTCCACGAGCAAGCCAATGAATCTGAAAAGAAATATACACATTATACTTCTAGAAGTAATTATTAAGTGACCTTAAGTGGCCTTCAGCTACCTTCAAATGAGCAATGAAAGAGATATCACTGTCTCTCTCAGGTTGCAAATAACGCGAGGGATGAGTGTGAAACTAAAGTAACTACAAAAGTTGTCATTTTTAGATACAAGGTTTCGCCAGGTTTACTTGATTCAAATACTGGAAAAAATCCAAAGAAAAGCAGCTCGATTTGTTCTGGGTGATTTCTGACAAAAGAGTAGCGTTACTAAAATATTGCAAAGTTTGGGTTGGGAAGACTTGGGAAAAAGGAGACGAGCTGCTCGACTAAGTAGTATGTTCCGAGCTGTCAGTGTAGAGATGGCGTGGAATGACATTAGTAGACGAATAAGTTTGAGCGGTGTCTTTAAAAGTAGGAAGGATCACAATATGAAGATAAAGTTGGAATTCAAGAAGACAAATTAGGGCAAATATTCGTTTATAGGAAGGGGAGTAAGGGATTGGAATAACTTACCAAGGGAGATGTTCAATAAATTTCCAATTTCTTTGCAATCATTTAAGAAAAGGCTAGGATAAAAAAAGATAGGGAATCTGCCACCTCGGCGACTGCCCTAAATGCAGATCAGTATTGACTGACTGATTGATTCAAAAGAGCAATGAAAGAAATATCACTGCCCCTCTGAGGTTGCAAGTAACGCGAGGGATGAGTGTAAAACTAAAGTAACTACAAAAGTTGTCATTTTTAGATACGAGGGCTGCAAAAACGTAGTGGCAATGTAGCCCAGATACTCGCAGGAGATGCGCAATACACAAATAAGATATGGGAGCGGTCACGTGGCGCTGTTGTCGACGTGTAGTGTGCATCTGACGGGTATCCATTAAGGAGTGTTGTTGCTGTGTGGCGTTGATGTGAAGAGTGTCAATTTCATCACTCGGAATCATGTTTTCAAAAGGTGATCCGCGTTCCTGGATTAAAATCGATGTTGTCCGTGGCAAAAATGCATCAGAATGCTATCGAGTATTACGTGAAGCCTGTGGCGAAAATGTATTACCGTATAAGAAGGTCGCACGACGGTCAAGGCGTTACGTGCGGGTCGGAATGAGACAGCGGATTTGCACCGCACAGGTCGTCCGTCCATTCCTCAAGATCAGATTGACATCGTGAGTGGTCTCGTTTCCGTCGGCCATCGATGGACTGGCCAGGAATCGTAGAAGTTGGTCTCAGTCATCAAACTGTGTTGTATATACTGCCGAAACGTCTTAACATGAGGAAAACTGCGTCCCGTTACGTTCCACATCAACTCACCGACGTACAGAAATGCACTGGCCGGTGAATACTGAATTTAGTTGAGAGTAAAAGTAATTTTAATCAGACTATAAATTATTATACGTCAGTGCAGAGTGGAGTAGTAGCTCTGAGGAAGGTATAAACATGAATTTTCAAGCGATTGAGTTATATTAAATGTACAGAAAATCTGAGCATGACCAAAGAAGAAGAAAATAGTGTCGCCGATTTTACTTTTCGTTCAATGAATTATAGCGAAGATATTTATGATTTTAGATTTTTTTATTTACAAAATCTTCCTCCAATTGGGAGTTGCCTAAGACAAAGAATTCACTAAAACAACTTCATTAAAAATAAAGAAATTGAAAGTAAACTATAAGTTCATGATCTTAGTCTGGCGAATACAAGTGGTGCCTGAATTTCAGAAGGGAACCCCTGAGCGCTTTCAGTCCCCAGTCGATGAACTCGTTGGTACTGATGTTGAAGCTTTATCGTCTTCTTAGGGACTGACCCTCTCATACCGATCATGAGATCCCTCACTTCTACCTCGTCCAGCTCGTATTTATTCATGTACTACGGCACTGTAGGCAGGTAGATGGACTCTTTTTCTCTGTCTACTTCGTCTGATTGGTCGGAGTACGTTTCAAATTTTACTGCGGAGTTTCCTTTTTTTCCCCCTTTAATGGCGATCATGTCTATCCTTCTCGTGCTGCCATTTACTCCGATGTCATGGACTTCCTCGTGCACTTAAAATCCTTTCTCACGGAGCGCCTGTGCTATGGACGACCTGATGTTGTGATGTCTGCTGTTTCGAAGAGCTTCACTGTTTTCCAAATTGCTTTGTCTCATACAGTTTTAGCCACACATATGAGTTATTATTTTTTTAAATTCTGTACACTATAAACATATTTGTATATTTGATGGCCAAAAGAAACGGTATCCAGTAAATAACTTTGGAAAACTGCTTATCATTTCCCAGTTGCAGTCTAGATTAAAAGAAGAAAGTGTGAGTGTATTGTTCACGCGCCGAGAAAATCGCAGAGAAGACGGGGTTTGATTGGAACCCCGCATAGGGCAATATTATTTTCATGAGGAAATCTGAACAAGGTAATTTGAGGGTAGGTGTGCTAGAACATTTGTAAGTTTTATGTGGATTTTTTTTTTTTTTTTTTTTTACAAATGGTTAGTAGAAAATGTTTCTTTAACACTCGCTACATTCCCATGTCAAAGACTAAAATAAGCGATGTTTGACCAAATTCTGCAAATGTTGGTAACACAGTTTTTGAGAGAACGTCAGAAATGATGATGTAGATCGGGAAGTAAGGAATTAAAGTAATGTTCTCAGTAGAAGTGGCGTGGAATTTAGAGATTTCCTCAGTCATCAGACGAAAGAAGCCACCGTACAAAGATGCGGGACAATGCAAAATAGTGCAGGAACTATGGATGAATTTCATTAATTTGATAAGAAAGGACCGTCTGATATTAGAACGAAATTGGACGAAAGGTGGTGGTGGTGGTGGTGATTATTGTTTTAAGAGAAAGTACAACTAAGCAACCATCCTCTTTATAACACTAATCAGAGGGAAAAATGGAAGGGATCCGACACTTGGAAAAATGAAGGTATGGGCCAGAGGAAGACAAGTGCCACGAAGGGCGTGAAAATGAAAGACTCCGTAGGCCTCGAGTGCTGTAATACCGTTGGGATCGGAAAAGAACAAGAGTTGACCAAGGGAGGTCGCATAGGATAGATGAAAGTGAGGAGCTTGGCACAAGAATGTGGAAGCACTGCCAGGACTCAGTTCAGAGCACCGTGGCCGCCAATCCACGCTCCCAAGTTAAGAGCCCCTGGGGCTCCTTTTAGTCGCCTCTTACGACAGGCAGGGGATACCGAGGGGGGTGAATTGGACTAAGAGCCAGTATAATTTTAGCCCTTACTGGTGTGATAACAGGCAATTAGCAGTACGCACTAACATCTAAGTTATAATGGAGTGCATTCGTGAGGTACAGACTACTAATCATGTGTTATCCATTGAGATCAAACAAAATAATACGCCCCTGCGGAAATCAGGTCGTCCATAATAAGGTACTCGTATTCATTTACAATTTCAAGCCCACCTGATGGTCATGGTCAAGGCGCCAAATCTGACAGTCTGACACCACGGTTAGATGGTTCGAGTCCCGTTGGTCCAAAAAAATGTCACCATCACAATGTTGGTTGGCACGGTAGGAGAGGTGGTGGTATATAAATTCGAATCACTAACTTGCGTGCCAAAAGCCCTAATTCAATTCTAAATCCGACCACAGTGCTTGTATGGAGTGAGGGCATATGGCGCTGCTGATGGTGATTCGTCCAACGGAAGGGGACGTAAAGCTTGAGCAATCTCCTTGGAGTTATTGGACAGCAGTAGTCTAAGTGTCGGCACTGTGTTTCACCCTCTCCCTTCCTACTATCATATATCACGTCATTAATCTCATTAACTTTCCTGATGATGACGATGTCAGGAAGGGCATCAGGTCACAAAAACACGTTACGAAGATTCATCTCACTTCATACTTGAGAAACGGAACAAGGGTTGGACATACATTATTATTATTATTATTATTATTATTATTATTATTATTATTATTATTATTATTATTATTATTATTATTATTATTATTATTATTATTATTATTATTATTATTGTTACATCCATTAGGAAGACTTGGCTTGTGCCGGTAACATAATGACTCGGCCTAAGCAAGGAGTCACACTCTTGATTATGAAACTATAAAGATATCTACAAATATTTACAACAGAAATAATTACAACATTACACATATACACATGTGCACAGACGATGTCCCGAAACAACTTTTTTTTCTCCCCGTTTTTGCAGTATATCCTTCAGTATTAACGGAACTGAGGCCTGGAATTTCATGCTGTTTGTTGTAACTCGGAGGAAACGTCGTTCCTACAAACTTTCTCACAATGTGGCAGGTGCTCAGGAGGGTGAGGGTGGCTTTCTGTAGTTCAAAGTAGGTGTGATGATGCAGGTTTAATGCGGCCAGAGAGCTGTGCAACCTTTTCGGAATAACATCAGTACATGATATTACTATTGGAACTGTGATGACTGATTCTAGTTTCCACAGGCGCTGTATTTCTATTGTCAGTTCTGTGTATTTTGATATCTTGGTGGCTATTGTTTGCAGATTGGAGGTGTTTGGAAAAGCAATTTTTATATGGGATGCGGATCTTTTTTTATTTATCGATTAGAATAATATCTAGCCTATTGTTGCTGAGCGTGACATCGGTTATGACTTCTCGGTTCCCTAGAAGCTTGTATGAAGAGTTTATTATTATTAGTATTATAATTATGGAACGGTGGCAACAGAGATGGGAAAGTGATTTACGAGGGAAATGGGCCAAACAGATGGTACCATCCTTGGATGAATGGGTCGACAGAAATCATGGCGAAGTAAATTATTACTTTTCACAATTCTTGACAGGACATGGATACGTTCGAAGTTTCTTTCATAGAGCAGGGCGAGTGAGTAGCGCAAGATGTATTTACTGTGGTGACATTGATGATGTATTCCATACTTTTCTTGTATGTGACCATTGGTTATCACAAAGAAGATGTTTGGAAGCTAAGCAGGGAGATCTGACCCCATGTAACATTGTACATGTTATACCGCAAAATCAGGAATCTTGAGATCAAGTAGCAGTGTATGTGGAAAGTATATTGCGTCAAAAGAAGAGAGATTTAGATGCCTGCCTAAGCTCCAATAAAGGAGAAATGAAGGAAGAAGAAGAAGAAGCATAAGAGGATCCAAGCACGACACCGTGTTGAAGTAATGCGGGAACCGGTTCCGGGTCTGAGACACGTCGTGGAAGAAGGGTGTGTGGTTTTTAGTGGGTAAGAGTCCCACACACTTGGGAAGTGCGGACCCTCACAAGCGTCTTATTGAAGATTTTCCACTTCCTTCGTAATATATTATTATTATTATTATTATTATTATTATTATTATTATTATTATTATTATTATTATTATTATTATTATTATTATTAATCTGTTTACCCTCCAGGATCGGTTTTTCCCTCGGACTCAGCGAAGGACCCCACCTCTACCGCCTCAAGGGTAGTGTCCTGGAGCTTCAGACTCTGGGTCGGGGATACAACTGGGGAGGATGACCAGTACTTCGCCCAGGTGGCCTCACCTGCTATGCTGAACAGGGGCCTTGCGGGGGATGGGAAGATTGGAAGGGATAGACGAGGAAGAGAGACGGAAGCGGCCGTGACCTTATGTTGGGTACCATCCCGGCATTTGCCTGTAGGAGTAGTGGGAAACCACGAAAAACCACTTCCAGGATGGCTGAGGTGGGAATCGAACCCACCTCTACTCAGGTGACCTCCCGAGGCTAAGTGGACCCCGTTCCAGCCCTCGTAGCACTTTTCAAATTTCGTGGCAGAGCCTGGAATCGAACCCGGGCCTCCGGGGGTAGCAGCTAATCACACTAACCACTACACCACAGTGGCGGACATTATTATTATTATTATTATTATTATTATTATTATTATTATTATTATTATTATTATTATTATTATAAACCGAAACTCCTTGGCGACAACCTCTCCACTGCTATCACTACCAAGTTGCTCAATGGAGCGCTGATCATGGAATTTCGTAAATAAGTTTTCAAGCACCGCATGCACGAGAGTATTCACTCGCACCCAGAGCATTAAAATACTGTAGTGCAAGATAATTTGAGAGATTTGTAACGTACGGCAGGCAGGGAATATACCGTGGGTGTTATTCTACTGCCCCCATCCACAGGGGTCGGGCATAGAGCTAACCACACTCCTCCACCAAGTATGGAGGTTAAATAATGTGAAGGTGAAGTTGGATTATTTTGAAGGAAGCCCACATCGCCACCCCTGGTTCCTGGCCCGGTCAGGTTTAGAATTCAGAAAAGCCTTCATTCTAGAGGCAGATTTCAGACTTAATGTAACGCTGATTCCCGGAAGAACGAGGGTTCGATTCCCTGTCAGGAAGTAGAAAAATTTCAAAGACGAGATTTCTAATTACGGAGGTGCACATGATCCGGAGGTTCGCTCAGCCTACACCAAAAGTGAGTACCAGGTTAATTGTTGCTGGCAGAGGTGGTCGGTGCTGGTGGTGATTATTGTTGTAAGAGGAAGTACAACTAGGCAACCATCCTCTATATAGCACTAATGAGAGGGAAAAAATAGAAGGGATCCGACACTTCGAAAAATGAAGATATCGGCCAAAGGAAGAGAAGAGACATGAAGGGGGTGGAAATGAAAGACCCCCTAGCCCTCGCGAACCTAATAGCGTTGGGGTCGGAAAAGAGCAAGAGTTGCCCAAGGGAGGTCGGATAGGATAGATGAAAGTGAGGAGCATGGCACAAGGAAGAGGAAACAATGCCAGGTCTCAGCTAAGGGCCCCGTGGTCACCAAACCACGCTCAAAAATTCAGAGCTCATGGGGCCCCTTTTAGTCGCCTGTTACGGCAGGCAGGGGATATACCGTGGGTGTTATTCTACTGCCCCCACCCACAGGAGTCGGGCATAGAGCTAACCACACTCCCCCACCAAGTATGGAGGATGCGGATAGTAGAAGCCTTTACCTTCAACCCCTCCAAGGGCTTTTTGTAATGCTGAGTGAGTGTAGGAAAATGTTTAACGTTAAATCCATTGCTATCTAATGCTGATATTCGAACATTCCTTGCAGTATGCTCATTTTTAGCTTTGTAAATCAACTGTTGAGTTGTTTGAGTCATCAGTTCATAGACTGGTTTGATGCAGCCCTCCATGCCACCCTATCCTGTGCTAACCTTTTCATTTCTACGTAACTATTGCATCCTACATCTGCTCTAATCTGCTTGTCATATTCATACCTTGGTCTACCCCTATCGTTCTTACCACCTACACTTCCTTCAAAAACCAACTGAACAAGTCCTGGGTGTCTCAAGATGTGTCCTATCATTCTATCTCTTCTTCTTCTCGTCAAATTTAGCCAAATCGATCTCCTCTCACCAATTCGATTCAGTATCTCTTCATTCGTGATTCGATCTATCCATCTCACCTTCAGCATTCTTCTGTAACACCACATATCAAAACCTTCTATTCTCTTTCTTTCTGAGCTAGTTATCGTCCATGTTTCACTTCCATACAATGCCACGCTCCACACGAAAGTCTTCAAAAACATCTTTCTAATTCCGATATCAATGTTTGAAGTGAGCAAATTTCTTTTCATAAGAAAGCTCTTCCTTGCTTGTGCTAGTCGCATGTTATGTCCTCCTTACTTCTGCCATCGTTAGTTAATTTACTACCCAAGTAACAATATTCATCTACTTCCTTTAAGACTTCATTACCTAATCTAATGTTTCCTACATCACCTGCCTTCGTTCGACTGCACTCCATTACTTTTGTTTTGGACTTATTTATTTTCATCTTGTACTCCTTACCCAAGACTTCATCCATACCATTCAGCAACTTCTCGAGATCTTCTGCAGTCTCAGATAAAATAACAATATCATCGGCAAATCTCAAGGTTTTGATTTCCTCCCCTTGGACTGTGATTCCCTTTCCAAATTTCTCTTTGATTCCCTTTACTGCCTGTTCTATGTAAACATTGAATAGGAGAGGGGACAAACTGCAGCCTTGCCTCACTCCTTTCTGGATTGCTGCTTCTTTTTCAAAGCCCTCGATTCTTATCACTGCAGACTAATTTTTATACAGATTGTAGATAATTCTTCGTTCTCGGTATCTTATCCCTTTCATCTTCAGAATCATAAATAGCATTATCGAATGCCTTTTCTACATCTACGAATGCCATGTACGTGGGCTTGTCCTTCTTGATTCGATCCTCTAAGATCAGACGTAAAGTCAGGATTGCTTCACGTGTTCCTACATTTCTTCTGAAGCTAAATTGATCTTCTCCCAACTCAGCTTCAACTTGTTTTTTTTTTTTTCATTCTTTTGTAAAAATACGTGTTAAAATTTTGCAGGCATCAGATACTAAACTAATGGTGCGGTAGTTTTCACACCTGTCAGCACTGGCTTTCTTGGGAATAGGTATAACAACATTCTTCCGAAAATCGGATGGGACTTCTCCTGTCTCATACATCTTGCACACTAAATGAAATAAACTTGCCATGCTGGTTTCTCCTAAGGCAGTCAGTAATTCAGAGGGAATGTCATCAATTCCAGGTGCCTTGTTCCTATTTAGGTCACTCACAGCTCTGTCAAATTCTGACCTCAAAATTGGGTCACCCGTTTCATCAGCATCAACAGCCTCTTCATGTTCAAGAATCAAATTATCTACATCTTTACCTTCATACAACTGTTGGATATGCTCCTGCCATCTTTCTGCTTTGTCTTCTTTCCCTAGAAGTGGCTTTCCATCTGAGCTCTTAATATTCATACACCTGGATTTCCTTTCTCCAAAGGTTTCCTTGATTTTCCTGTATGCAGCATCTACCTTTCCCAGGACCATACAGCCTTCGACATCCTTGCACTTCTCCTTCAGCCATTCTTCCTTAGCTACCTTGCACTTTCTATCCACTTGATTCTTTGATCGTCTGTATTCTTTTCTGCCCTCTTCATTTCTAGCGTTCTTGTATGTTAGTCGTTCATCAATCAGGTCTAGTATCTCCTGAGTTATCCACTGATTCTTAGTTGATCTTCTCTTCCTTCCTAACATTTCTTCAGCAACCCTACTGACTTCATTTTTCATGACTCTCCACTCTTCCTCTATAGTGTTTCCTTCAGCCTTTTCATTTAGTCCTTGTGCAACACGTTCCTTGAAACAATCCCTCACACTGAATATTGAATTTTCACGACTGCATTGTAATCGAAACAGATTTTCAACGTATTAAGTCGTGTTACGTACATGTAGTACGTGTTGAAGAGATGTTAAGTACAGATGGCATTTCATGACCAACAAGTTGTGGTCAGAGTCCACGTCTGCTCCTGGGAAAGTTTTGCAATCCAGCACCTGGTTTCTGAATCTCTGCCTAATCATAATGAAGTCTATTTGATACCTTCCAGTGTCTCCAGGTCAACCAGCCGACTTCCTCTTTCGTTCCTTCGTCCCAATCCAAATTCTCCTACTGCACTACCTTCTCTTCCTTCGCCTACCACTGCATTCCAGTCTCCCATCACAATTAGATTCTCGTCACCTTTTACATACTGTATTAAATCTTCTATCTCCTCATATATTCTTTCGATTTCTTCATCATCCGCTGAACTAGTAGGCATATAGACCTGCACTATTGTGGTGGGCATTGGTTTGGTGTCTATCTTGACGAGAATAATTCTTTCACTATGCTGGTCGTAGTAGCTTTCCCGCTGCCCTATTCTCTTGTTCATTATTAAAGCAACTCCTGCATTTCCCCTGTTTGATTTTGTGTTGATAATTCGGTAGTCGCCTGACCAAAAATCTTGTTCTTCCTGCCAACGTACTTCACTTATACCAACTACATCTAACTTTAGCCTATATCTCCCTTTTCGGATTCTCTAACCTACCACAACGATTCAAACTTCTAACATTCCACGCTCCGATTCGCAGAATGTCAGTATCCATCTTCCTGATGATCGCCCCCTCTCGCGTAGTCCCTACCCGGAGATCCGAATGGGGGACTAGTTTACCTCCCGAATATTTTACCCGGGAGGAAGCCATCATCAGTACATCATTCATACAGAGAGAGCTGCATGTCCTCCTCCGGAGTTAGTTACGGCTGTAGTTTCCCGTTGCTGCCCGACTTGTTGGCTGAACGGTCAGCGTACTGGCCTTCGGTTGTGAGGGTCCCGGGTTCGATTCCCGGCCGGGTCGGGGATTTTAACCTTAATTGGTTAATTCCAATGGCCCTGGGGCTGGGTGTATGTGTTGTCTTCATCATCATTTCATCCTCATCATGACGCGCAGGTAGCCTACGGGATTCAAATAGAAAGACCTGCACCTGGCGAGCCGAATATGTCCTCGGACACTCCCGGCACTAAAAGCCATACGCCATTTCATTTTCCCGTTGCTTTCAGCCGTGTAGCAGTATCAACACAGCTAAGCCATGTTGAGTATTATCACAAGGCCGTATCAGTCAATCATCCAGACTACCGCCCTTGCAACTTACGAAAGGCTGCTATCGCCCTTTCGATGAACCATTCGTTAGTCTGGTCTCTCAACAGATACCCATCCGATATGGTTGCACCTGCGGCTCGGCTATGTGCATCATTGGTACACGCAAGCCTCCCACCGCGGCAAGGTCACATGGTTCGCAGAGGAGGGTAAATCAACTATACATCTTTAATTAAGAAACACGTGGTGAATGTTGAGTTACTGTTAGCTATGGGCAATAATGTAGGCCTACTACAGTCTGATATTCGAAGGAGAAATCACAGATTTGGCGGGAGAAAAATAAATAGCCACTCGCTTGGTTCCTAGCGGTGGTACGTGTTGCTTGAATCACATAATCACTCCGAGTTACAATACTACTACTTGTTAAATTAAGTTACACATTATTTATTTATTTATTTAATCCGTTTACCTTCCCGAGTTGGTTTATTCCCCCGCACTCAGCGAGGGATGACCCCTCTACCGCCACAAGGGCAGTGTCCTGGAGCGTGAGACATTTGGTCGCGGATAAAACTGGAAAGAAGGACCAGTACCTCACCCAGGCTGCTTCACCTGCTATGCTGAACAGGGGCCTTGAGGGGGAGGGGGGGGGGAGATTGGACGGGATAGGCAAGGAAGAGCGAAGGAAACGGCTGTGGCCTTAAGTACTGTACCATCCCGGCGTTTGCCTGGGGAAGTGGGAAACTACTTCGAGGATGGCTGAGATGAGAATCGAACCCCCCGCACTCTCGATCTACTCAGTTAACCTTCCGAGGTTGAGTGGATCCCGTTCCAGTCCTCGATACAGCAGCTAATCACACTAACCACAGAGGTGGACTAAGTTACAAATGCCCAACCAAATTCTGACAATTCTTCGTTGTGAGAGGCTATTTTTATTCTTCTTACTAAGTAAAATTCGTTCAGGCCTACATATTGTCATCGTGTATCCGATGGCTGCTCGTAGACGGAGGCCTAGAATTAGCCCTCCGAACGAGAGCTCTTTGACGAAGTAGCAGCATTTGAAATGATTGAAACTCTTTCATTGTTCCTTACTCCAGTATTCACAAATTCCCGCTTTTCCGAATAGTGGGAATCAATAATGAGAAATGTATTATATAAAATTAGTTCAGTATTACGGGATCTGTACACTTTACACTATGTAGGCCTACAACCGAAAAGATAAATTGTAAGGCACCGTGTGGTACATAATTTAATAATTCTGCGTGGTTATTACTATTGCACGTTATAAATTTCATGTTAGAGCCCGTATTGTCAAAGTATCAACTTGTGAAAATTTATATTTTATAATTCCACCTTTACAATACTGTAATTGTCTTTATTACAAAGACTACATTAAATTACACTCGTGAAACATGTTTCGTCCTCTTATAGGACATCTTCAGTCACAAATACAAATACATAATATTAAAAATAAGGCGAGGACACATTAAAATAAGTAAATGCAAAGTCTTTGTATATTGTGACGCAGCGTGACAGCGTCTTGTCAATCTTCAATGTTAAAATGGTGCGGTGTGAACGTGATATGAAGCATGAAGTCCAATTAAAATCATATGTTAAAACTGTTGTTCAAAACAACGAATTGTCAGTTGTAAAACTCCGTAAGTGGCTATGCAAATAAAATTATGTGCATATTTTTATCCTGTCACTGGCAGTCCTCATTCAAATCGGTCATGTAACCCGTTTCAAGATATCTGTCATCTGGCTGAAGGGCGCCCCTGCCTCGCTGTCTATCTCTTTGGGTACCAGTCAGGTGTCACCCTCGTCAACTTTAGGGGTTCTGTTCTTGCTATGTGGCCTGCCCAACTCCACTTTTGACCTCATATTTCTCTTCCACGTCCTTTACTCCGGTATTGCGCCTGATTTCAATGTTTCTCACACGGTATTTAAGGAAATTCTTAGCAAAGTTCTTTCCATTCGTCTTTGACAAACAAGTTACTTAACTGTGTGTTTGTTAGAAACCAATTCTAAACGGGCAATACAAACGTGCTGAATAGGTCCGTCGTGATGTTCATGTGAAAAAATATTTTCAGGATACAATTTAGTTAGTGGTGGTGACTATTGTTGTAATAGGAAGTACAACTAGGCAACCATCTATATAATACCAATCAGAGAATAAATATGGAAGGGATCCGACACTTCGAGAAATGAAGGTACTGCCAAAAAATAGAGAAAAAAAAGGGCCACGAAGGGCGTGAAAATGAAAGACTCCCTAGGCCTCGAGTGCTTTAATACCGTCGGGGTCGGAATAAGCAAGAGCTGACCACGGGAGGTCCGATAGGACAGATGAAAGTGAGGAACCAAGCACAAGTAAGTGGAACCAATGCCAGGACTCAGCTAAGAACCCCGTCGTCGCCAAACCACGCTCATAAGTTATGTGCCTCTGGGACCCTCTTAGTCGCCTCTTACCTCAGCCAGGGGATACAGTGGATGTTATTCCACCGCCTCCACCCACAGGAGGTTGAGGAATGAAACTATCTGGCATAGACATACGTAGTCTTCTACACATTCTATAAAGTTACCATTGAACTTAAATTCTTCCTCTAAGACAGGGCGTGTCAGGGAGCATGCACTAGTGCATTGCGCGGCGCAAGGTGCAAAATACGACTTCGCAGGGTTGAACAGAGTGTAGATCCCCTGCTCCTCGATTTTGAGCAATAGCTCTCTCTCGCTCTTTACCCACGCTTGTCTCAACTCACTCCGCCTGTTACCCCCCTCCTACTGCAGCGCTCCAACAACCGAGCCGAGGTTAGTTGAGTTGCCCCGAGACAAAACGCTGGTCCGAACCGAGCTGAGTCGGACCGATGCATGGTGCACAGAACTTCAGCGCCTCGTTTTGCACACATGAGATTTTGGGTATTTGAGAGGCCCTGCTCTAAGGTGCTGGTCATGACAGTTTTTGGTTCATTATCATGAGTTCAACTTGCTTGCTGTGCTCTTTATCATCTTCTGAATTTTTAGGAGACTGTATGAGAAAAGAACGATGTCATATACGAGCCTCAGATTTGAGAATTTCTTACCATCTATGCTAATACAGTACCATACTTCCATTCCCTGGAAAATTACTTTCAATAATCATGTTACTATCTAAGGAGACATAGGGTCTCCCTGACGAACTCCTTTCTCAAATCTAAAAGGTCATCCTCTGTCGCATGATCTTGATGTAATATTTCTGAATGTCTTGCTTGGCTAAAGCTCTCCAAAGACGGAAGTGCTCATCCGAATAAAATACCTTGTTGTAGTCTACGAATGCTAGATGTCTTTGTTGAATCCCTTGTATTTCTCGATGAGCTTGGTTGACCACTTGCAGATGGCCAGATGTTGAAATACCAGCACGAAATTCAGCTTGTTCCACTGGCTGATTCATATCTAAAAAGTTCGTAAAGAGATTGTAGTTCTGTAGCTCAAAGCAGCTGTCTTACGTGCTGCACCTGCCATGTTATCTCTTATCAATATTACACTTCTTCGTGCCATACTGGTGAAAGAGAATTCTTTATATATGAAATAACAGTTTTGTCTGTACACTGCTTAGAAGTTAAAAAGAATGGTGTTTGTGTATCGGCCGTATCCACAGAAACAATGAAATGCACTTTTTAATTTTCCTTCATGTCTGTCTGTCTGTATGTGGGGCATCACAAGAAAATGAGTGAAGATAATTTAATGAAAATCGGTATGTTAAGTTGAGAAATGAGTTATCTACAGTATGTTATTGACCTTATCGAAAAATATTACAAAACAAAAGTTATAGAGAATACAATTTCCGATCATTTATGTCTTAATAATTTTACCGTACCGACTTTGATAGGGGAATTCATGATTATATTGTTCAGTCGTTTTAACTGACGATGGTTTTCGTCACGATTGTCTTAAGGTGTAAACCCGCGTGGTCATAGGTCCATATCGACAAGGAAAATTGTGAAGACGATTATAAAATAATGAGAAAAAATCGTAAAGGAACGATCTCCTGGAAATTAACATAAGCAGCCATGAGAGAAGGAAGGCCTCCCTTTACATTAAATGCCCACATGCCACAGAGTCGGAAGAAAACTAAATGTGAAGGCCTACTATATCGAAAGCTCATAAAACTAATCGACAATTACATTACATTGACCACTGCTGTGAAGCGATATGTCTCTTCTGCTGCCACTCATCTCTGATAGATGGGATCGAACCCGCCAACTTGAGATCAGAAGGCCAGCGCTGTACCACCTGAGCTACTCAGCCCGTTATTATTATGATTATTATTATTATTATTATTATTATTGTTGTTGTTGTTGTTGTTGTTGTATGACCAACCCTTGTCCTGTCGGGTGTGAAGTGAGATGAATCTTCGTAGCGAGATTCTACAACCAAATGCCCTCATCAGACGAGTTAATGAGATAAAATTAATGACGCAATGTATGATAGTAGGAAGGGAGAGGGTGAAACCCGATGCCGGCACGTAGCCTGCTCCTGTCGAATAGTACAAAGGAGTCTACTCAAGGTTTAACGTTTCCATGCTATGGGCGAATCTACATCAATAGCGTCGTATGCCCTAACTCCATATGAACACTGTGGAAAGATATGGAATTTAATCCAGCCTTATACTGGTGATTGCCGCCCAACCTGATGGCGAAAATGTTTTCCACCAACGGAACTCGAACCGACCATGTAGACCTGACGCCTTAAATATCATGGCCACCAGGCGAGCAGCTTGCTGCTATTATTATTATTATTATTATTATTATTACTATATCGATCAAACAAAATAGACAGAAAAGGAAGAATTGCACTAAAATGAGAGAGTAGAGGAGGGACGCCGGCTCTTCAATCGAGGCTATGAAAAGTACTGTACCTACGTGTCTATTAATCATCATCATCATCATCTGTTTACCCTCCAGGTTCGGTTTTTCCCTCGGACTTAGCGAGGGATCCCACCTCTACCGCCTCAAGGGCAGTGTCCTGGAGCTTCAGACTCTGGGTCGGGGGATACAACTGTGGAGTATGACCAGTACCTCGCCCAGGCGGCCTCACCTGCTATGCTGAACAGGGGCCTTGTGGAGGGATGGGAAGATTGGAAGGGGTAGGAAAGGAAGAGGGAAGGAAGCGGCCGTGGCCTTAAGTTAGGTACCATCCCAGCATTCGCCTGGAGGAGAAGTGAGGAAACCACGGAAAACCACTTCCAGGATGGCTGAGGTGGGAATCGAACCCACCTCTACTCAGTTGACCTCCCGAGGCTGAGTGGACCCCGTTCCAGCCCTCGTACCACTTTTCAAATTTCGTGGCAGAGCCGGGAATCGAACCCGGGCCTCCGGGGGTGGCAGCTAATCACGCTAACCACTACACCACAGAGACGAACCGTGTCTATTAATACCGGAGTATATGAAAATCGAGGCTCCGTGCAAGTGTTCTAACCCCACCTTCAAATTAAGCCACAGACCCGGGATTCGAACCCATCAACTCCCGACTCATACCGCGTAGCCATAACAATCTGTTGTTTTTTTAATTACAATATGCTTCACGTCGGACCGACACAGGCAACCATCCTCTGTTAACATTTATCGCAGGAAAGAAAACGGAAGGGGTCTGACAATTCAGAAAATAAAGGTATTGGCCAAAGAAAAACAAGGGCCACAAAGGGCGTGAAAATGAAAGCCTCCCTAGACCTTGATACCTAATACCGTCGGGGTTGGAAAAGAACAAGAATTAACCAAGGGAGATCGAATCGGATAGATGAAAGTGAGGAGCCTGGCACAAGTAAGTGGAAGCAATACCAGGACTCAGCTAAAGGCACTTTCCTACCCGATCGCCTCTATAAGACTAACGATTACGTTACCTTTGCACGGTCAGGCCCGACCTTAAATTCTACTCAAAAGGACATGTTTTTGATAAACAGGTGGACATAGTTTTGCCTAGTCCCTTTGTATAAAATGACGTTCAATAAAAGAGATCGTAGACCCTGAACCTGAAAGTACATTTCAAAAAGTATAATTATCTGGGTAATCAGAGTATCGTCGTGGTAAACCATCTAATCCCACGAAGTGTTGAGGGAAGAATGTTAAATTCACATCTACGAATAAAGTTGTAAACTGGATTTTCAGTCATTTAGGATTTAATGTCAACTTTGTAAATAAAGGATATCATTGGATAAATCCGGAGAGCCTCCGTGGCTCAGGTGGCAGCGCGCCGGCCTCTCACCGCTGGGTTCCGGGGTTCAAATCCCTGTTACTATGTGAGATTTGTGCTGGACAAAGCCGGGGCGGGACAGGTTTTTCTCAGAGTACTCCGGTTTTCCCCTGTGACATTTCATTCCAGCAACACTCTCCAATATCATTTCATTTGATCTGTCATTCATTAATCATTACCCCAATAGGAGTGCGACAGGCTTCGGCAGCCGGCACAATTCCTATCCTCGCCGCTAGATGGGATCTTAATTCATTCCATTCCTGACCCGGTAGAATGACTGAAAACAGGCTGTGGATCTTCATTGGTTAAATCCGGCTATAATTGCAAATACTGCTCCTATAGGTAGGCCATAGTGGAAGTGACCAACAACATAATACGTGTCATGTAAAATGATATCGATTGAGGAAATTAGTCAATACCACCCCCGTTAGTCCACCGATGGTGAAAAGAAATGCAAATCCTAATATCCAAAGTAAAGATGGGCTATATGTTAATGAGTTCCGTGAAGAGTTGCTAATCATCATCATCATCATCATCATCATCATCATCTGTTTACCCTCCAGGTTCGGTTTTTCCCTCGGACGTAGCGAGGGATCCCACCTCTACCGCCTCAAGGGCAGTGTCCTGGAGCTTCAGACTCTTGGTCGGGGGATACAACTGGGGAGTATGACCAGTACCTCGCCCAGGCGGCCTCACCTGCTATGCTGAACAGGGGCCTTGTGGAGGGATGGGAAGATTGGAAGGGATAGGCAAGGAAGAGGGAAGGAAGTGGCCGTGGCCTTAAGTTAGATACCATCCCGGCATTCGCCTGGAGGAGAAGTGGGGAAACCACGGAAAACCACTTCCAGGATGGCTGAGGTGGGAATCGAACCCACCTCTACTCAGTTGACCTCCCGAGGCTGAGTGGACCCCGTTCCAGCCCTCGTACCACTTTTCAAATTTCGTGGCAGAGCCGGGAATCGAACCCGGGCCTCCGCGGGGGTGGCAGCTAATCACGCTAACCACTACACCACACAGGCGGACTGCTAATCAACTTTTTTTAAAAATATTCCTGTAGGAACAGCAATAATTATAGTGGCAGAAGTGAAATAAGCCCCTGTGACGCCCACAGTGATTATATGGTGAGCTCATACAACAAATCCTAGAAGACCAATTGCCATCATGGCGTAGATTATACATAGTGTACCAAAGGCTTCCTTTTTCCCGCTTTCTTGACTTATAATGAGTGAAACCATCCCGAACCGTGGGAGAATTAAGATATACACTACTAGGTGTCCAAAAAATCAGAAAAGGTGTTGGTAGAGAATTGGATCCCCACACCCAGCAGGATCGAAGAATGAAGTATTTAAGTTTCAGTCAGGGAGTAATATAGTAATAGCTCCGGCAAGAACAGGAGCGTCGGAAGCGAACTGTAAAAGATATCGCCATTGGCAAGCATATATCATAGACCCTACCGTCACGTTCGAGACCAATGAGATGTTTAGTTTATTTTTACTAGCGGTTTAACGTCGCACTAACACAACGGCGGAACAAGGATAGCAATGGGCTAGGATTAGGAAAGTAGCGGTCGTGGCCTTAGTTAAGGTACAGCCGAGCTGCATTTGTCTGGTGTGGAAATGGTAATCTACGGAAAACTATCTCCAGGGCTGTCGACGGTTTGATTCAAACCCACCGTCTCCCGAATGCAACCTCACACTACGCGACGCGAACCTCGCAGCCAAGTCACTCGGAGGCCCATGAGGGCCAATATGATGAAGTAGATTCAGAAAAGAGACTCAGGTACGAGCCAAATACCATTCGAAAACCATGCTAATATAAGGTTTGATGTTTGGTGTCAGAAGGACAATTCCATGTATCTTGGAGAACTTCTGTTACCAGTTTGACCTGTCGAAGGCAATGCAACAAATATACTGAGACACCATCATCATCATCATCATCTGTTTACCCTCCAGGGTCGGCTTTTCCCTCGGACACCGCGAGGGATCCCACCTCTACCGCCTCAAGGGCAGTGTCCTGGAGCTTCAGACTCTTGGTCGGGGATACAACTGGGGAGAATGACCAGTACCTCGCCCAGGCGGCCTCACCTGCTATGCTGAACAGGGGCCTTGTGGAGGGATGGGAAGATTGGAAGGGATAGGCAAGGAAGAGGGAAGGAAGCGGCCGTGGCCTTATGGTAGGTACCATCCCGGCATTCGCCTGGAGGAGAAGTGGGAAACCACGGAAAACCACTTCCAGGATGGCTGAGGTGGCAATCGAACCCACCTCTACTCAGTTGACCTCCCGAGGCTGAGTGGACCCCGTTCCAGCCCTCATACCACTTTTCAAATTTCGGGGGTGGCAGCTAATCACGCTAACCACTACACCACAGAGGCGGACTACTGAGACACCACTCTATAATATTAACAAAGACAAAGACAAAGACACCTCCGTACAGGCCATGAAGGCGCTTGGAGGAGTGGAAGGTAAAGGCTTCCACCATTGTTAACCGTGGCACGTGATGGGGTGCAGTGGTTAGCTCTACGCCCGGCCGCATTTGCCCCCAGGAATTAACCTGGTACTCATTTTTGGTGTAGGCTGAGTGAACCTCAGGGCCATATGCACCTCCGGAAGCGGAAATCTCGTTTCTTAAATTCTACGACTTCCTGACGGGGATTCGAACCCGCGTCCTTCCGGGCGAACCGAGCAAGTCCTTACCGCCTCGGCCAGGCAGCCCCTACTCTATATTATTCACTGTATTATTCTTCTATAATTCTTTTAAACAAAAACCCAAGCTTCAGTGTTAACTTGTGGCATCTGAACATAATGGTTGCTTTTCCCTTGTTCCCATTTTCACACCAGGAAAATGCTGACGCTGTACCTTGATTAAAGCCACGGCCGCTTCCTTTCCACTCTTAGCCCTTTCCTGTCCCACCGTTGCCATAAGACCTATCTGTGTCAGTGTGATGGTTGCGACGTAAAGCCAATATTGTAAACATTTTAAAAATATCTTTGTATCCATGGTAGCCTGCATTTGAGGTAGGATGATTTCAAAATAAAATAAGACTACTTAAAATATACTGAAAAGAAGCTGTATTATAATTTGACTAGTTATTTTATAAATTAAAACACTGGAATTTTATTTCCCTGATCCTGAAGGTAAATGAAATGGCGTATGGCCTTTAGTGCCGGGAGTGTCCAAGGACAAGTTCGGCTCGCCAGGTGCATATCTTTTGATTTGACGGCCGTAGGCGACCTGCGCGTCGTGATGAGGATGCCGTGTTACCGCCCACGCATTTGTAATAATCTTCTTCATGGTAATACCCATTATAATTGGGGGTTTTGGGAATTGATTAGTTCCACTAATACTCGAAGCTCCTGATATAGCCTTCCCTCGAATAAACAATATAAGTTTTTGGTTATTTCCCCCCTCGCTAACCTTATTACTTAGAAGTAGTTTGGTGGAAAGCGGTGCAGGTACTGGTTGAACAGTGTATCCCCCTCTCTCTTCGACAATTGCTCACGCTGGTGCCTCTGTTGATTTAGCAATTTTCTCTCTTCAGAGTAATTAACCAATGATGGTTAAAATTCCCGACCCTGCTGGGAATCGAACCCGGAACCCCTGTGACCAAAGGCCAGAACGCTAACCATTTAGCCATGGAGCCGGACATTATATTGACTATTTAAACAATTCAGTTCTATAAATAAGCTAAAATAAAGATTCAAAATGCAACCATAATGTGACGGCTCTATTTGTAGGGCGGTCAAATTTTTAAATAAGTTTTCATGCTTTGAAATTTGAGCAAGGAGAGAGAAATTCGGGACTGCACAGTTTATTTGTTTTCATGAATACAGTTTTTATCACTTGTGATTGTGATCAGTGAAACAATGCAGTGTCATAGTAGTCGGGATTGCATTAGCTGTTAATTAGCCTGTTAATGTGTGTGCATAAATGTCATTGTAGTTAATTCATTAATTACTTAATTAATGTTGTAGTGCAAGCAGATTACTAATCGCCCAGTGTCATCGGAGTATTATTATTATTATTATTATTATTATTATTATTATTATTATTATTAGTAGTAGTAGTAGTAGTAGTAGTAGTAGTAGTAGTAGTAGTAGTAGTAGTAGTAGTATTCATCTAGAAGTATCGTGGTGCTGGTCAGTGAAAACTCGACCGATTGGGGAAGGGGAAGAGATGGCGACACAGCCCTGCCAGAGTAAAATATCACGAACTGCCAGGAATGTGAACTGTGTCCAATTTAAGTGCGGTAATAATAGTGTTTTAAGATTTTGATTCAATACTACACAATAAAACTTTCACCAAAGGAACAATGTTACGCATTTACTACAATTAAATACCAGGGTTGGAACTTAAATAGTGGCAACACTGCTGTGGAGACGCTATACAACGGGATCTAATATTGTCGCTGATAGCATACGTTGGTTACCTACCTTACCTCAGAGCAAATGGACTCGCCCTTCCCACATCACCTGCGTGCGCACAAACGAGAGAAACACAGTCACGTTTGAGCTAGCGGTCTAACGTAACGTTGTCCCTATGTTTTCCAAACAGGAACAACGGAGTTGGATCAAGAGTGAATGTGCCAGAGTCCTACAGCACGACAGTGTCATCAAGGTCTTCAAGAGGCCTGAGGGGAATCTGCATTGCCTTACAGAACAGTGGCACGTTGGGTAAAAGCCTCAACGATGGTCGGCAAACTGTGGCGGACATTCATCGGGCAGGTCGTCCTACGAGTGAAGAAGTGCATGCTCTTGCCGCGTTACTGGACAGTGATCGAAACCAGACGATTCGTGAGCATTCCCTTCAGAACTGTTGCAGAGATTCGACAGGTAGTAGACCAGTCCATTCGCACCATCAACAGAACAGGCTCTGCTAAATGTATACTACGACTTCCACATCGCTGGCAACGGGTTATACACAACGCTGGTGACCACATTGAAGGGCAGTAAAGGTTGCTAACATGTAACTCTTTTGTATCTGTAGTAAATAAATAGTTGCCACTATTTAAGTTCCAAACTTCGTAGAAGTACGGCGTGATTATACAATTAAAATCATTTAGTATTTGACTACACACTAAAAAACTAAGAGACACTAAAGAGACCTCCAGACTGACGAATGCGCGCGGCAAGCGCGTGGATCAAACCTCAGTGTCCATGACCTTGGAAAATATGATATTATATACCCCTGATTCTTTGCATTTTTCCGTAACCGCAAAACAAAACCCAACTGATTTAAAGAAACTGAAAAAAGGACCTAGTAGAATTAAAAATTACAGAAAATTCACTATTCTATCGAACAACTAATAACTAGAGACGAAAACATAGGGTTCCAAGACAAATCTGCGTTATAAACCAAATCTATTATCTCAGAATATGAGAGGAAACTAAGATCGATGATGATGATGATGCTTGTTTAGAGGGGTTTAACATCTAGGTCATCGGCCCCTATGGTACGAAATGTGACGAAATGCGATTAAAATTTAAAAGTACAAAATTCATCCACTGACCAGAATTCAAAACGTGATGATGAGGGACGAATTGATGAATGTGAATTTAAAACAATCAGTTGATCTGACGCGAAATGCCTCACATTCCCAGAAACAATATTACTGACCAAGGGACTGCTACCAAAGCCCAATCCTGAATCCATGATGCTTGTCTAAAAGGGTCAATATCCATGTCAACCGTCCCGCATAATTGCACTTATCGCTAGTAAAGGAGAACCATGGTATTTTTGTTTTGTTATAAATTTTGGCATTTGGTCCGTAAGACCATGCTGCCAGCTCTGTACATTTAGAAAACAAGAAAGTCAAAGAGCAACATCTTTACAACATGGGACCGTTCGTGGCCTTATGACTAATTGGTGATGGAAAGCCACGGTACAGGAACTTTAGTTGGATGAGAACAGTTTAACTACAGACTACAGAACAAATGTATCACAATGTTAAATTAGCTTCACTTAAAAATTTGGCTATTGCTTGATATATACGGATGTCATAGCTGCTGAACAACGACGAAACGGAAGTGGGAAGTGGAACTTTCAGTTGTATAAGCGTTTGATATAAGTTGGTCACTTGTGGTTTGTATCTAGTGCATCCTAAAATTGTATGGTTGAGGTCTGCTTCTTGATTGGGGTCAGAGGTACAATTTGGGGAGTCTATGACTTTGAGTCTGATCAGATGACTGGGGTAAGATGCATGTCCAAGTCGCATTCTGATAATTGATGTCATATGGCGGCGAGTTAGAGATAGTAGACTGAACCATGGTTTCTGTGGGATGTGTCTCTGGATAGCGGCGTAATGCTTGCCTTTGATGCGTTGAGTTGTTGCCCAGTAATTTGACCATTCTTTGTAAGCCTGTTTCTTGATGTGGCTTTGGAAGTCCGTGTATGGTAGGCGTAGTGCTTGGAACTGGCCTTCTGTAATGCTCTGCTTTGCCAGTTGGTCTACAACCATGGTATTTCTCAAGTCGCGGTACTAATCAAAGGTAGCGTAAACTCACGGTGTTCCAAACATTACGGTACTACTCACAAGTATTGGACGTCGTACAGGTAACGCAGACCTATGGTGTTTCTCACATAATGGCGCCACACATAGGCAACGCAAACCGATGGTGTTCCTCACCTAGGTGTATTAATCACGGGCGCCGGTATTCCCGTGGTGTTCCTCACATAGTGGGTACTAAGCACAGGCAACGCAGACCCACGGTGCCGCTCATATACGTAGTGGTACCAAACACAGGCAACGCCCAGACCCGTGGTGTTGCTCACAAGGGTACGACGCAGGGGTACTGGAAACCCACAGTGAACCACTCTCTGCTGCTACTAACCACAAACCTATTATTCTTCTTCTTCTTCTTTTCTACCGCTTTTCCCACACCTGTGGGGTCGCGGGTGCGAACTGTGTCGCACATGTGGATTTGGCCCTGTTTTACGGCCGGATGCCCTTCCTGGCGCCAACCCTATATGAAGGGATGTAATCACTATTGCGTGTTTCTGTGGTGGTTATTAGTGTAGTGTGCTGTGTGAATATGAAGAGGAAAGTGTTGGGATAAACACAAACACCCAGTCCCCGGGCTAGAAGAATTAATCAGAGACGATTAAAATCCCCGACCCAGCCGGGAATCGAACCCGGGACCCTCTGAACCGAAGGCCAGTACGCTGACCGTTCAGCCAACGAGTCGGACTACTAACCACAAACCTATATCATACCTAATATAGTGGTACTACTCGCAAGTACAAGCAACCCATGGTGTTCCCCGCGTGATGGTACTAATCAAAAGTAGTTTCATGGTTCGAATACAATCATCCCTTGGTCGCCCCTTTTAGTCGCCTCTTACGACAGCCAGAGGCTACCGTGGGTGAATTCTTCGTCTGCGACCCCCACCCACAGGGGGTGAAAGTAAGATCAGAAAGAATGAAGAAAAACTGGGCACTAAGAAAAGAACACATAAAAATGATTGACTCAACGTGCCCCAACGAGGGTGAAAAGAAAGAAAGAAAATACCCCTCGTACCCTTCCTCGCAGCCCGTGCAAAGTCTCCACTATTGCCGTGGCGCTATGCAAATCGGTTAGTCGGGGCGAACGACATTTTGTGCTTATTTCCGCAAATAATTCTGTTAATAATGAACGAAAATAAAGAAAAGAATTGGGTGATAAGACAACATGACTTGTAGAATTTGCTTTTTAAATAATTCCTATAATATCTAGTTTCAGCCGGCTAAAACGCGAACAAAAATGTAATACTGTATTTTCTGCAAAAATGGGGGCGGGGGTGGGGGCGACTGCCCTAATCACCGCTACTGAGCTTTAATATGATCCACTTTCTTCCACACACACTTCAGTCTTTACCCTTTCTTCGTGTCGAGTCACTGGGCTGCAGGTGGAGAGTAGTGGTGTGAGGCGAGGCCGTCATGTTTTGTCCCCAAGTATAGCATCTAACTACGTCGCATCTATATGTGTAGTGACTCATACCTACCCACCAAGACATCCTGCTACTGAATAACATCCAACATACGTGCCACGTTTGAAACAGTATAGTTTGCAACACCGATTTTCTCTCAAAGGAATAATTTGGACTTCAAAAACAAGTACGCAGCTGAATTTGCCAAATTTAACTTTGCTGTGCTGACGAATGAAATCTGTATCCCAGGGTTGTAAGTAAACCAGTGTAACACTGTCGGAACGACGTTACGACACCGCGCATTCACTAGCAGGCAGTGAAGGACGCCCGTGTTTTATATCGCCTTAACACACGTTTTCACATGTAGAACAGCGATCGTGGATCAAAATATAGGTGACCTATGACAAAAATGCACGAGGATGTCATTAAAGGTTACGTGGAGCCTGTGACAATGATGCAGAACCATTTCTGACTGTTACGCGATGGGTAAGGTGGTAACGATGGATTTTGTTTTAAGACGAGGATCAACTAGGTAACCACCTTTCTTAACCATTTAAGTGTAAAAATTAAATAAGATAAGACTATTTATTCAACTAAGGAATTTGAAAATCAATCTAAAATGAAACGAAAAGTATTTAATTAAACCAAAAATGACTTGATTTATTTGTTCTAGATTAATCCACTCTCACACATAAAACGACTGAAAAGATAGCAGTATTCATGTCATCGGCTAGTATAAGTTCCTTTGCAGCTTGATCCACAAGTGTGTGCCCCGCAATCCCCACGTGGCTTGGAAGCCACGCGAAAATGATTTATGTGCCAGCAGCGCACAGGTAGGTCATGAATCTGCTGCACCAGTGTATGTCGCGAGAAACAGGTATCAATAGACTACAGAGAACTTAACAAGAAAGTGGCCACTTTCGCCACTCAACGTAAACTGTAGAGCTTCTAAGATGGCGAAGAGCAGCGCAGTATACATGCTACAAACACTAGGAAGCGAGATCTTCGTGTTAACATTATCGGAGACGAAAGAGCATCCAACATTTTCTCCTATCTGAAAACCGTACGTGTCCGGATACCGGTGAACGAAGTTTCGTAAAATACTATAAAGAAACCTCTCACTCCCTTTCGGCTTCAAGAATCCTTTCGCCAAAGGATAAATACCTCAATCTTGCAACATTGGTTAAAAGACATTCACTACACTAGATGTATGGACACATGTTATGAGCCCTAAACTAAACATCAACAATGGAAAACTTTCGCAGGCACAAACACACTCATGACTAACCATTGAGGAACACGAGAACAGCGAAAGAAACACTTGTATTTTATTAAACCAAAAAGGTCTTGAATTTGTATGTTCTAGATTAATCCACTCTCACACATAAAGCCACTGAAAAGATAGCAGTATTAATGTCATCGGCTAGTATGAGTTCAAGTGTCTCCGCTTCCTTTGCAGCTTGATCCACAAGTGCCCCGCAAAGAAACACTTGTACTTCATTACTATAACAAGTATTTTTGGGATATATTATGTCATTAAATTAAGCCTACATAGAAACACCAGTACTTCACTAAGATAAATATTTTTGGGACAAAGTTTCTTAATTTTATGTTAGTTTTTATCCATTTTTTGTTCACTATCATCTGAATACAGTCTAACTGAAACCCTTTGCAGAAGATGGCCCTTTGATAATCACTATCAAGTATCCCATCACAACCTTCTGTCTCACTATTCAATTCATATGTCTCTTCACATAGCTCAGGAAGGCTAGAATAAGTTGGACACGGTATCTCCACTGCATATGCACAAGGGCGTCTCGCAGAGGCTAAATCAGGTTACTTTCACTGACTTCGGCCTGGCCTGGTAGCACGCTGAGCATGGGGACAGGCAGATACTCCTGTAGTATCACAATCCCACTCCTCCCTGCTATCTTTCTCTTCTTAGGACTAATAGCATGTCGGAGGCCATGTAGATTGTGTCGATGGTCACGCAGGGGGAGCGGGCTACGGGGGACCCCCGTAAAAAAAAAAGTCATCAGTGTGATTGCTCTTGTCACGCCATACCATTAGGATGCCAATTTTCATGCCTTTCCTTTGCCCCATTGTTCACTGTCGCAGGTGCTCTGTACACATTTTACACATGAAATGTGGTGCCCACAACTTATCTTGTGCACCAGTTTCAGTTCGAAATAAGCAAAAAGACTCTTTTCGCAAAGTCCGTAATAACTTGTCTCCACTGAGAGGACGTGTACTCCCCACAAATGTAATAAAAAGAAACATCAGGGTTATTAATGAATTTCCTTCGTGATGAAGCCATAATAAACCATTGCAGATATGCAATATACACATGCAGATGTGTAAGTTGTAGAAACAATAAAGGAACGTGATTAATACATTATCACAAAATTAAGAATACTGTACCTACAAAGAACTAGAGCTGCTAGAACAAAATGGACAAGAGTTTTGGAATCAGCAGCGCAAATATACCTAGAATCAGCTTTAAAATTCCAGACACTATCCAAAAATCATCAATTTTTGTTCCCCACTGGACCCCCTAATCATTTTCTTTGAGGTGCATCAGCAAAGCTTACAAGTTAGTCCTACATTCCTCCTTGGAACAGAAGATACCCATTTCTCTATACATTTAGAGACGAGTTCTCTTACCAAATGCTCCACTGATAGTACCAATTATCTTGTCCCGTAGATTTTCTGCTCTGATCACACAGCCTGGGAGTAGCAGAATTTGGCTGAAAACAGTACGTACATTAACACAGCTCGCACTCGACTGATAAGCAGACAGATTTTCTCTTCGACACGTCAATATACTCTGACCAATCAGGTTTAGTCCTCATAGCGGTGGTGCCTAATACACAGTGTTGCCAGCTGCACTGAACGCTACACATAACGAAGTATGACTCATGGGAAGAAGGAGAACGAAAGCTTTAACCTATCGAACACCTGCGACTCATTGTTTGCTGCATTTAATATCACGCACGCTTCCGTCAACGGAATTTATGGCCTGTTGTTTGGTCCCCGAGGAACTATATATTTAGTGGCTGATATTTTGGCACAGAAATGTTTAGAAGTAAATTAACCAATGTATGTGTGCTTTCTGAATTATAATAAAGCTTTCGATAAAGTTCGTCATGATTGCCTCATCCAGATGCTCAAGAAGAAGGACTTGAACGGGAAGGACTTTCGAATCATCAGCAATATTTATTACAATCAGGCTACTATATAAAGGAAGGTATGGAGTTCTCTGAAGAGGTGGTAATAAAACGTGGCGTTAGACAGGGTTGTGTCCTGTCTCCTATGTTGTTTAACCAATACTGAGAGGAAATAATACAATCAGCTTTAGTGGAAGAATCAGGAGGAATTCAAGTTAATGGAAAAACAATCAACAACTTAAGATTTGTAGATGACTCATTGTTGTTGGCAGAAAAGTCTACAAGATTTACAGCGACTGACCAACCGAGTCGTGGAGCCCAGTGACCAAAGGGGCTTAACACTTAAGACACGTTTTTTGGCATTATTTCGAATATAACCCCAAGAAAGCTTGGTGATCAATAGACTGTACTAAGGAACTCAGGTCCAGGATCGGCCCAGCCAGAAATGCGTTCAATAAAATGAGAGTGTTCTGTAGCAGAGACCTTAGTTTGCATCTAGAAATTAGACTTACAGTAGTCTTCTACACCTTGTTTTATGGTGCTGAGACCAGGACCATAAAGAAAAGAGAAATGGACAGATTAGAGTTATCAGAAGGATACTGCAGTTGAGTTGGACAGATAAGGTCAAAAACGACGAGGTAATGAGACGAATGGAAAAGAGAACAGGAATACTGAATACTGTCAAAATCAGAAAGCTCCAGTATCTCGCTCATGTGATGCAAGGAGAGAAATATCATCTACTGCAGATGGTCACTCAAGGGAAGATACAAGGCAAAAGAAGACCACAAAGAAGACGCTTCCTTTCCTGTAGACAACATCCATTCTCCTTTCCTGCTCCGCGAAGTGGTTGATGACACGCTCGCTGAAGTCAGGGAAGGCCAACAGCTGTCTCTCTATGGAGCACGTAACAAGAGACGGACTGAATTTCCTAATGTAACCATTCTTATTATTATATGACCTTGTAATTTATTTATTTAATAATACTTAACATGATTTAGCTATGTTGATACTGCTACACGGCTGAAAGCAACGGGAAATTACAGTCTTAACTAACTCCCGAGGACATGCAGCTCTTTCTGTATGAATAAATTAATGATGTACGGATGATGGCTTCCTCCCGGTTAAAATATTCCGAATGCAAATAGTCCCCCATTCCGATCTCCGGGTGGGGAATACACGGGAGGAGGCAATCATAGGAAAATGAATACTGACATTCTGCGAGTCGGAGGGTAGAATCTGAAGAGGGAAATGGATAGGCTAAAGTTAGATGTAGTTGCTATACATGAAGTACGTTGACAGGAAGAGGAGGATTTTTGGTCAGTCGACTACAGAATTATCAACACAAAATTAAACAGAGGGAACGCAGGAGTTGGCATAATAATGAATAAGAAAATACGGCAGCGGGTATGCTACTGCAACTAGCATAGAGAACGAATTATTGCTGTCCAGACGAAATGAAATGGCGTGTGGCCTCGGGCGAGACCTGGTGCAGGTCTTTTGATTTGTCTCCCGCATGCGATCTACGCATCGTGATGAGGATGATATGATGATGAAGACGGCACATACACCCAGTCCCCGTGCCAGGGATGTTAACCAATTATGGTTAAAATTCCCGACCTAGCGGGAATCGAACCCGGGACCCCTGTGACCAAAGACCAGCACGCTAACCACTTAGCCATGAAGCCGGACGTTGTCCAAATAGACACCAAGCCAATGCCCACCACAATAGTGCAGGTCTACTACTAGTTCAACAGATGGAGAAGAAATGGAAAGAATATATGAAGAGATAAAAGATGTAATATAATATATAAGAGACGAGAATCTGAAAGTGATGGGAGACTGGAATGCAGTAGTGGGCCAAGAAAGGGAAGGTAATGCCGTAGGAAAATTCGGACTGGAACAAAGGAATGAAAAAAGGAAGTCGGCTAGTTGAATTCTACACTGATCATAATTCAGTCCTTGCTAATACTTGGTTCAAACACCACAACGACGGACGAGACCAGGAGACACCCACCTTCTCCCGAATGCAACTTGCTAGTCATTATGACATCAATTCTGTCACACATCTTGTCGCAATACACGAATTTTCGGATGACCCCCGGCCGTAAGACATAGGCCTATTCATGTGAAAATGCTGAACACCAACGTTTCCAAATGTTGTTTCCTAGTGTGTTCCGTAATCTGTTTATCAGACCATGCTGTATGACGAATTACTATACGCCGCTTTATCTCTGCCTCACAGCTGCCCAGCCTAGAAACTAATTACATATCCCAGGTAGATGAATTGGATGCCGTTATGCATCAGTAGACTAAGCGCCATTTGATGAAAATTGAGATTTTAGCGCCATCTTGTAGAGGAAGACTTGAACTATTTATAAAAAATTCCCCACTGCATTACAAGAGGCCGTTAGTTGTTAGTAAACAGAAAACCTAAGCGACAAAGCGGAAATCAGTAAAAACGTTAATTGCATCAGTAGACTATGCGACGTACCAGCCTGCATCATTGGATCAAGCGCCACATTCCTCACATTGCGCGCGGATGACAGCGTGGGAGCCCGGATTTTCGATAGTGCTGACATTTTTACGTGGTGATACATTGAGTGGTTTATCAAGTGACGAAATTCAGCGATGTATCAAGTACTTCCAAAAGTAAGGAGAAGGACAATGTTACTAATGCAGCTTGCTAAGAAGGTTGCGTCTGAGAATCATTCTCTAGAATTTGATGGTGAATCTCAGGAAGTAAATCTAAATAAGTCAAGACAGGGACGACCACGGGAAAGTAGAGTTCCATTTCACCAGGCATTAATACCTCTGTGGCCAAAAGGAAACCCTATCCCTGAAGCCAAACTAAGAGACTTTGGTTCGCTGATGCACCTAATACCTACAGATGCCAAACAATTTTACCAGAATCTTCAAGCAGATTCTCAGATCGTGGATGACGTAGATGAATTTAATGGAGATCCTGATTTCGAGATTGAATGAACTGAGAGCAACAATCTTATTACCTGTCCAGTGATTTGTGTGTATTTATGGGAGAAAATATCTTTAATCACATTTTCTGTCTCAAGCAGAACAAAACCCACCCATAGGCATAAAAATATCACGTCAATACTGTACTCTCAGAATATAATAGACCTATCGTGAAGGAAAATCCATTAAAAATTGTATAGACTAGAATGGCTCATGTCTTACCATTTGTATTTGACTCAAATAAGTTGAAATTCCTAAAATCAGTAAGTCGTTATAGCAACGACTTTAGAGAATAGCTTCCCTTCTAGAATTTCTCCATCTAAAACTTGAATAATGTACCGGAGTTGTGGCGCGGCTCGTGGTGGTTCAAGCACTTAGCGGGCCTCTTCAGACAGTAGGAGATTCAGTTTTTAATCATGGCTGCCGCCACGTTGTATTTTTTTGAAGTTTTACTCAGTAGATATTCAACAGTTAGGTGTTATTGGTGTAGCATCGTGATACATTATTCGCACTTGAGAAAAACCTTAAATTGCATCAGTAGACTAAGCGCCATTTCTTGAAGAAAATCTATGTAGTGCGATTATAAAAATGTTGAAATTTGGTGAGAAGGTACAATCTATTATCCTACAACACCAGTAATACCATATTTAGTAAAATTATGTTCGCCCGAATTTACACATAGAACCAAATTTAAACGCGATTATCTCGCAACCAACTTTTGGCGCTTGGTCTAGTGATGCATAACGGCATCCAATTCATTAACGACTTCAATTTCTAGTGGCAAATGTTGCAATTGTAATGTATTAGCCTTATCGACAATTATTAGCTTTGTTGTTGTTGATGTTGTTGTTTTCATGTTTATATACAGTCCAAAATACCAGAATACCACTTTCAGTAGTGATACGCTAGAGCATGTCCTAAAGTTCAGCAGCATCCTTGGCCAGTACAGTCGTATCGTCGACATATCACAGATTACTTAACTTCTGACCTCCTACCAATACGCCTCTTTTGAAGTTGCCCAAAGCTCGTCTTATTATAAATTCGCCATAGGCACTGAACAGTCTCGGCTACAGAATACAGATCCATAATTAATGTGGACATATTTCTCTTCTTTTTTTTTTTTTTTACTTTACGTTGCACCCATACAGATAGGTCTTATGGTGACGATGGGATGGGAAAGGGTTAGGGGTGGGAAGAAGGTGGCCTTGGCCTTAATTAAGGTACAGCCCCAGCATTTACCTGATGTGAAAATGGGAAACCACAGGAAACCAGCTTCAGGGCTGGCGACAGTAGGGTTCGAACCAACTATTTTCCGAATGGATATGTCCTAAAATGTCTATTTGTACCTCCAACTGCTAAACATGCGGCGAAGAATCAGAAATCCGTTGTAAATCAAATAATTGTAGCTGGGGAGTAAGTTGTTTCATTCAGTCTTCACAGGTGGTGGTGGTGATTATTGTTTTAAGTGGAAGTACAACTGGGCAACCATCCTCTATATAACACTAATCAGAGGGGAAAAATGGAAGGGATCCGACACTTCGAAAAATGAAGATATCGGCCAAAGGAAGACAAGGGCCACGAAGGGCGTGAAAATGAAAGACTCCCTAGCCCTCGCAAACCTAATAGCATCGGGGTCGGAAAAGAACAAGAGTTGACCAAGCGAGGTCGGATAGGATAGATGAAGGTGAGGAGCCTGGCACAAGTAAGTGGAAGCAATGCCAGGACTCAGCTGAGGGCCCCGTGGTCGCCAACCCACGCTCCAAAGTTCAGAGCCCCTGGGGCCCCTCTTAGTCGCCTCTTACGACAGGCAGGGGATACCGTGGGTGTTATTCTACCGCCCCCACCTACAGGGGGTTCAGTCTTCACAGAATTGAGATAAATAATATTAAAAAACTGTTATTTCCAGTTAATATAGTTATTGCGTTCCTCTTCGCAATTTTCTGGGGTTGGCATTACTGTGCATGGGCCTAATTGTACGGCCCGCATGTTCTTTCTGACGTCAACTCTATGTAGAGGGCTGTATTCACTGCTGTGTGTTTCTGTGGTGGTTGGTAGTGTGAAAGGTTCTATACAGATGAAGATGTGTATAAAGACGATCATAAACACACAGCCCGCAAGCTAGTGGAATTAAGAACAAAAACATACACCCATGGCTCAAGAGTCCCGAAAGGCCATGGCCTACCAAGCGACTGATGTTCAGCTCGAAGGCCATCAGATTACCGAGTGTCGTGTGGTCAGCACGGTGGATCGTCTCACCGTTATTATTGGCGAAGAGGCGTGATATCGAGCCCACCATTCTCGTTAAAAATAACCTCCGATTTTAATGGTGATTATTTCTTTCTTTCTTTCTTTCTTTCTTTCTTTCTTTCTTTCTTTCTTTCTTTCTTTCTTTCTTTCTTTCTTTCAACCCTCCAGGGTTGGTTTTCCCTCGGACTCAGTGAGTGATCCCAGGTAAATGGCTCTGTCCTGGAGCATGAGACTTCGGTTTGGGGATGCAACTGGGAAGGGGGACCAGAATCTCGCCTAGGCAGCCTCACTTGTTATGCTGAACACGGGGCCTTGTTGGTGAATGGGAAGATCGGAAGGGATAGACAAGCAAGAGGACAGGAAGCGGCCGTGGCCTTAACTTAGGTACCATCCCTGCATTTGCCTGGAGGGGAAGTGGGAAATCACGGGAAACCAGTTGGAGGATGGCTGAGGTGGGAATCGAATCCCCTCTACTCAGTTGGACCTCCCGAGGCTGAGTAGACCCCGTTCCAGTCCTCGTACCACTTTTCAAATTTCGTGGCAGAGCCGGGAATCGAACCCAGGCCTCACACTAACCACTACATCACAGGGGCGTACTTTAATGTGATCCCATGTGTTAAACGTCCCATTAATAGCTACAGATTTTAAGAGATGCCGATATTCCGTACTTTTGCCATGTAAAGGGTACTTTTTCAGTGCCAGTAAATCTCAAGACATGGGTCTCTAGGATTTAAGCACCTTTAAATTCCAACCAAATCAAGATACATTGTTTACAGTGCCCTATGTCTTTTGGTATGGGCTAGGACAATTGCGTTACTTTCATTGACCTGCATTTTTCTCATCCTCGGGTTTGAATAAAGTAATTGAGGAATGAGCGATGCTAGTAATGTCATTCCTTACGCAACACGTCCCTGTTGTGAACATGAAAATTTAGCTCATAGGGTCGGTTGGTGCGTGCATTTCAATGGGCTTGGAAGACTGATATACGTAGAACAGTAATAACCGGTTTGGCGAGGAAAGTAACGGAAAAATATCTCACTCTTAATTTTCTCTTCTACTCCTCTTCATTGTCGCCTGGCCACCTATGGCAGCTAATGGTGGAGCTGTTGAGGATCTAACCGGCCTTCGGGCTGAGTACTCAACCAGCCAACAACCATGCAATATTTTATTTATTTATTTATTTATTTATTTATTTATTTATTTATTTATTTATTTATTTATTTATTTATTTATTTATTTATTTATTTATTTATTGGCTTTACGTCGCACCCACACAGATAGTTCTTATGGCCGATGGGACAGGAAAGGTCTAGGAGTGGGAAGGAAGCGGCGCTGGTCTGGTGTGAAAATGGCAAACCACAGAAGACCAACTACAGGGAACAGTGGGGTTCGAACCCACTATCTCCCGAGTACAAGCTGACAGCTACGTAACCCAAACCACGCGGCCATTTGTTGGGTACTAATATACAAGTCCTAACCGATCACGCAAGGATTCGATCTCCCGTTACTAGGGCTACCAGCTTCTCTCAAAGCCAACCCGGAACAGACTTGGCATTATTTAAAAGAAACAATCCATAATAATAATAATAATAATAATAATAATAATAATAATAATAATAATAATAATAATAATAATAATAATAATAATAATAATAATAATAATAATAATAATAATAAAACTTCAGAAATGGAAATAAATTAACCTGTATTTTCATCAACATTGTGTTATTGGTTCTATGTCCCACTCACTACCTTTACACTTTTCAGAGACACCAAGATGTCGGAATTTTGTCTCTGTCGTGGCGGGTTTTTATGACCGGATACCCTTTCTGACGCCAACCTCATCAGAGGAGTCAATTATATAAAATGAATGACGTGTTATACGCTAGTACGAAGGGAAAGGGTGAAACCCGCTGCCGGCACATAGCCTACTCCTTTCGAATAGCACCAAGGAGTCTGCTCAAGGCTTAACATCTCCATCCGACTGACGAATCACCATCAACAGCGCCATATGTCCTCACTCCATATGAGCACTGCGGAGAGGTTTGGAATGTAATCTAGGCTTTCAGCACGTAATCTAGTGATTATCTACCACCACCTCCCCTACCCTCCTGGCCAACATTCTGATGGTGAAAATTGTTTCGACCTACGGGACTGGAACCGGCCAACCATGGTGTCAGACCGTTTAGACTTCAACGCCTTAACGATCATGGCCACCAGGCGGGCTAAATTAAAATAAGAAATATATTAAAAAATAGTATATTTATGATACATCCAATGGCATACACAGAAGACTGGTTCAAACAAACAAACTCTGCGAGTGCCGGAACAACGAATGAAAGATTGCCGTGCTTGTCAACTTCCGCGCTGATAAACTTTTATGGTAGCTAAAATCGGAACTTTAGCGCCCCAGGGAAACCAGAACCTTGGATTTTACTTCCTAAAATATGGTATTCGCCGGATAAATAAACCGGGAAGATTGGTCACAGTGCACATAACCTTGAACACAAGCTGAGGGCTTTTCCTCTAGGGAAATGTTGGAAGAGCGATCATAAACCTGCGAATCTTCTATGGATTTGCATCTGGTTTCCCTTCCCATTAACATTCTCTCCATGAATAGTACATTTTATGGAAGCTTCCGTGGTTGAGGCGGCAGAGTCGGCCTCTCACCACTGAGTTCTGTGGTTTTAATCCCGGTCACTCCATGTGAAATTTGTGCTGGACAACGCGGAGGCGGGACAGGTGTTACTCCGGTTTTCCCCGTCATATTTTATTCCAGAAAAACTCTGCAATATAATTTTATTTCATCTGTCAGTCATTAATCGTTGCCCCTCAGAGGAGTGCGACAGACTTCGGCAGCCGGCAAAATTCCCACCCTTGCCGCTAGATGGGGGTTTCATTCTTTCCATTTCTAACTCGGTCAAATGAATGGAAACAGGCTGTGGATTTTCATTTACAGTAGATTTTTTAGGTTTACCGTGTCGCTTCTACGCCCGAACAACTTCAGTTGCACTCATTATTGAATCCTATACTAAATCATGTTATTGGACAATGGAGAAATTCTTCCTTTATGCTTTCCAGGGACACATCAACCCGCCCCGAGACGGTATTCTCACGTGTGCACAGTGTTGCCAACTCATGAAAACAAAAGTAGATAAACTGTATTAAAAATTCAGCTAAAATGGATAAAAATTACCAAAATAGTTTAAAAAGGGTAGATGAACTCCGCAATTGGTCCCTAGCGATTAGAGCACAATGTTCTGACACAAACGATGCTAGTTTTCCTTCTGCCTAATGAGCTTGTAGTATGGAGGTTTATTGTTCGCTGACGCCGACAGGTGAAGCAATCGGCCGCGCTTTTATGTTAATCGCGTTGTGCATGTGGTCTTAAATGAAACAACTTTGATTTTATTTCATACAGTATTTGCAATGTGCTTCAGCAATATGCTAAAGCCACCCACCCTTTAAATTCCGCCAAAGATTCCCACTCTTTTCTATGCTGTTGCGTATACTTAGAAGGCATTTTCACTTTACTTTCAGAATTTGTTTTACGTCTCACCGACACAGATGGGTCTTATGGCGACGATGGGATAGAAAGACATAGGAATGGGAAGGAAGCGGCCGTGGCCTTAATTAAGGTACATCTCCAGCATTTGCCTGGTGTGAAAATGGGAAACCACGAAAAACCATCTTCAGAGCTGTCGACAGTGGGGTTCGAACCCACTATCTCCCGGATGCAAGCTCATAGTTGCGCGCTCCTAACCGCACGGCCAACTCGCCCGGTCATTATTTATTAAAACTATACTACTCATTAATGTTAATCGCAACTATATGTTCACTGTACATTATTACTATGTTATGTTACACTATCACTTTTCGTCGTATATTTCACTAATTTAACAACTGCACTCGTTTAAACGCTGTATACCAATCTGAATATAAAACTCTCAGTCAACCAGGAAGTTAAGCACTGGAAGTCAGGAATTTACCCGACTGATGAACTGGTTTGATATCCTATAATGATGCAATGTAGTCCTTAAACATGTGTGTAGTGAGTGATTTAATTAATAACTGTTGCACCATTTCGTCAAAGGTCGCCTATAAATTGAACATGGAGTATGACTCGTGTGTCATTTGTCGTGAATATTTACTCAAACCCATTAATTACTAAAGAAAATCATTAAAAAGGGAGATAGGCAAATTACCTCACGTAACGAACATTTGTAACTAAAAATTTACCTAATAGCTAAACTCAAAAGTTTGTAGCAAATGACTTTTCAAAATAGCTAGATCTAGCTATAAAATGGCTAAATTGGCAACACTGCTTACACAGAAGAATACTACTCATGTGCCCAATGTTCACCCCCCCCCCAGCCCGGTGCCCTGTCTCTGGTGGTGGGGAGAGTGAAGGGGGAGGGCGAAAGAAGGGGTTTATTGTCGTCGCAGGTGCGTCTAAGCGCTTCTCTTACGATTTTTGAGTGGATTTTAACTTAAAACTCTGGGACCGGCCGATGGCACAGAGAGAGTTGTCTTTTGTGATTAGGAAGTAGATGTACCATCTGATCGGACAGCAATCAAGGTGACACAACAGCTTCCATTTTCTCACGATAATTTTTTGGGGTATTATATTGGTATTATATTAGTAATTTTTCGTTCGAAATTCCTGTTTAGTTTATACTTTACGGATCGAATTTTTAATTTTTATGGGTTGGTCGAAAATCTTCATGGTTAAACATACATTAAATATTTAAGCTTTATGGATACAGTACTGACCGGGAGAGTTGGCCGTAAGGTTAGAGTCGCGCAGCTGTGAGCTTGCATCCAGGATATAGTGGGTTCGAACCCCACTGTCGGCAGCCCTGAAGATGGTTTTCCGTGGTTTCCCATTTTCACACCAGGCAAATGCTGGGGCTGTACCTTAATTAAGGCCACGGCCGTTTTCTTCCCACTCCTAGGCCTTCCCTATCCCATCGTCTCCATAAGACCTATCTGTGTCGGTGCGAAGTAAAGCAAATGGATGCAGTACTTTTGCATCCATCTCTTGGCACAGGCCAGAGTAAAGTGTAGCTTCCACCGAAGTCCCAGTCAACACCCGTAGCTGTGACAATATGGAAGCTGCTGGGGTAGGGGTAGTGCTGAGTAATTACATTCAGAGCACGACTATAGGTCATTTTACGTTAAGAAAACAGTATTGTTCTTATGGCAGCAGGGTTGCCATATCGAACGGCTCCACTCGGCACCATCACGGGAAAACGGCGGCACATAAATCTGTGAAATTCAGTATTTAAGTTCAAGATAAAAAGCGGAAGAAACTTAGTTGCAAATTATTTTTATTTTTGGGAACTAAAGGGGACGAAGGGTTTACAGGGTCTGTTTTTGGTTCGTACATAATCAGAGATAACCTACGGCACAAAATATCCCTCATCATTGAAGTGTAAGGCAAATTGAGGGAGCAAATAGAAAAATAATATTTTTTATGGGCTCGAGGGATGAGGGATGCATTTAATAAATTTACCCAGGCAACGCGGGATACTACTGTGCAGTCGTATCGCTCAGAAAAACAATAGTAAAAATGAAATGCGGTCGTGAAGGAAAAGGTGGTAAATTTAAAATGCGCTTAAGAACAGCAAAACACTAAGCAAAAAACTAAGCAGAAAATAAAACACACGCGATTTTTTATCAGTACTGCACCCGACAGGGGCATGATCCAAGGACCTCTGGTTATGACTGGTCGTTTAAATTGCAGACGCAATGCGATTTGAGGGGGGGGGGGAAATCTGGAAATTAATATCAATATCATTGAGACAGAAGAAATAATTTAAAAAAAAACATTCTATAGAATTTCATTATTTGCGATCTATTGAGCAACATCTTTCTTTGTCCAGCGGTGAGCCCGCAGAAGAACCAATCCCGTGAAGTCGTGGGTGGGGCTGCAATCGGTGTTCACCGTGACGTAACTTGAGAGAAGTCATCCCTACCTCACGTTCAAGAAAGTGAGGGGAGGCAAACTTTTTCGAAGCGAAATATGGGAGCCATCTTTAAATCAGCTTGGCCAACTTGATTGTCTACGATGGGGAAATTAATAAAATCTGAATTCTGGAGCCTCGTTTCGATTTAGAAGAGATAATTATAATTGGGGCATTGATTTAGAGTGTATAATGTCCTCTTGGTTGATAACTTACGGATGGAGAAAGAATACTTCGTTATACCTGCGTGGAAAGTTACCAGGGGCCATCTGGTTACTGTCAAGACACTTCACTGATGCCGGAGTTACCCCAGAGTAGAGGGGGAAACAGGAAATTTTTTTAATTGATTACAGAAGATCCTACGAAAAGTAATCGATGTGTCTCATTCACATCAGGTGAATACTGGTCACCTAATGGTTGCACTATTTGACCTCTAGTGGGCCGTATGCAGATTTTAGGTGGGGAAACTGACTTCTTGTAAAAAGCAATGGTAACGGTGCACCCTCTCTTTCGGGACTCTCAGCTCACGAAGGGCGAAGCTATGTTTAGCTGAGCTCGTAGTAATTCTTTGTTTACTGGTTTGAAACATAAAATTCAAAGGCAGGAGAATACTTCGTGCGAATACTACATTAAGTAAACATACGTGACGCTAGTAATTAAACATTTAAACTGTGTCTAGTCGCGAACACTCAGTTCGACTTGTAAAGTTCTTCTTCTTATTATTACTCCACAACGACCGTGTCGGGTAGTAATAAATGAACAGTGGCTGAGAGGAATAAGATAATTCGCTATTGAACCGCGGACTAAAAGGTACAATTCCGAGATCGTGGCCGGTACCCGCGCTGAATGCAATCGAACGTATTGTGGAAATAAAATAGTGACGTGTTTTGTGCCTAGGAAACTACAAGTGACATCATCAATCGAGGACTATGGACTTCCGGCTTGATGGTGAAATGGAACTATCAGTGATCGCTTTGGTGCTGATGGGCCAGCACTAAATCCCGATATGGACCACTCCACCTGACAAGGTGTCATCAGCTGATAGAGATGAGTACATAATATAATTAAATGGCATGGCTAGAAGGGGCGGGGATTATTTGTCATAAGCTGACGCTATAATGTTATGGATGTAATCTCATTTGAATGTAGAAGTGCCAAAGATGAGCACGTAGTTTTTTATTTGATTTTAATTAATAACAGGTCTAAGTGATTTTAATTGTAAATAGGGGAAATGTTTAATTCTGAGAGATTTGTATGTGGGAGAATATTCACTTATTTGCCTAATTTTGGGGAAGACCGTAGTTAGTTAATGCATCATAAGACCAGTAGTTTAGTAAATTTAAGGATTGATAATTTAAGATTGGTGGTAGTTAATCCAGTATCGGTAATTGCATGAATAGTAAGTATTGTAATATAAGCTACGTGAGAAGTTCCAGAACTGATATCCTACCCCTCCATTGAAATATTTAGCTAGGGATTGCCTTAATTTAAGTTGGGTTCTTTTGTTCAGTTTATTTACAATTTAATTATGATTTAATTACCGTGTGAAAAAATTAATTACGGTGTAATTATGAGTTAATTAGCGTGTGAATATTTAATTATGATTTAATTACCGTGTGACAATTTAATTACGGTGTAATTACGAGTTAATTAGCGTGTGAATATTTAATTATGAGTAATTACCATGTGCATATTTAATTATGAGTTGATTACCGTGTGACAGTTTAATTATAAATTAATTATGAGTTGGTTATCGTGTGATTGTTTAACTACGTTGTAATTATGAGGAAGTTACCGTGTGATGGTTTGATGATTTAATTACCAGGTAAATCATGTAAGGAAGTCAGTGGACGGCTGACACCAATAATAATAATAATAATGATAATGATTATGCAAATGTTAGTATCATAAATCGATGTCGTGATGTGAGATAGGTGTGATGTGTGAAGTCATGGGTTCGGCCATGATCAAAATACGTGTTGATTTGAGGTTCTTTTAATCGGAGTCGAAGCGGTTTGATGAATGAGGAATTGACCTCAATATTGTTGGGTGTGTACCTCGGAACGAGGTGTCTTTGAAGAGACGGTTTGTTTATCCGTGGAAGGCGAAGTTAATGACCGTCCTAGCAAGGGGGGGGGGTGGACGTTCGACCTTGTGACAGATGTGTTCTTTTGTGTGAGTCCGCCCCATGAAGGGGAGATGTTGGCTGAGAAACAAGGCCTGGTTGATGGGGATAATAGTTGAAATATTCAACACGGCAGAATATATATTTGCTAATAAGCGACACTGTAATTGGTACTGATATTTGTTATATTATTATGTGAGTATAAAATAGCTAGGGTTTTCAGCGCCAAATGTTCATCTTTGGGGTCGTCAGATCATTTCTGGTCCAAGGCAATGGTATTCCACAATGGTAAGATGAAGGAGGTGTGCCTCACGCGATTCTTGTATGTAATGTGTGACTATTGTGATGCTTTGTGTAACATGAGGTGTATATTCCAGTGAGGGTTCGGTTCATACCCGGGTGTTTGATCCATGTCAATATAATTTATCTTATGGTATTCCGTTGGGGAAATAATTCACGTGTTTTAGAATAGGCATCACTCAGACTTGTTGTATGAGTGTCAAATTAATTTGTCTAATAATATGAGATAGCTTCAGTGTTTATGATAAATGTCTCCGTTCACATTGTGTCATGGCATCTCGCATCGCGACAGACAGTACTCGGATCTATCCTAACAAGACTAAGAGTCAATAAATAATCCACAACAGATGTAAAGTCAATTGAAGACCTCGGGGGAAAATAGTGATACTCCTCAAATTTTAAAAATTTTCCTTTTTTTGTAGTAAACAATTCTATCCAACATGAAGTTTCATTTTTTTATCAAGAAGTTAGATGATTTAATCAGAGATGGCAGCACAATTCAGCTTCATTTTTATAACAAGCCACAAATGTCTGCAGTAAACAATGACAACCCACATTTCCAAGATGGCGGGTCATGTTTGTAATGATGTGCTTTCTGCCAAACAAAATGCCATTTATGGTACAGAAAACAATGAAGTTGAGGAGTTTATGGACGGAGATGACAGTTAAAAGGATCCGAAATATGTTGAAACCCAGGAATATTATTGAAGTTAATCTGGAAGTAGTGAACAAGTAAGTTTTCGAGATGGCTAGCAGCTTTGTTTACCATGTGAATTTGAATGTTGGATATAACTCTTTACATGATGTGATATAAAATACCTTTTGCAAAAGTATTAGCATTAGTATTCATTATTATTATCAAATCATGCTAACACGTACAATTAGCTAGTGTCATTATACTGACATTTTGTAAACATAACCGCTCTTTACACGTTCTTTGTGCGACTATGTGGGTTATAACTTTTTTCACTTGTTCATGTACCAGTGCTATGTAGGTTATAATTTAGTTTAGATGTTATTTTCTTTAAAATAATTGGGTAACAGCATTATGTGACATTTAAAAAACCTACGGAAATCTATTTAACATGCCGGGGTGGGTGGCTGAGGCGGTAGAGCGCTAGCTTTCTGGCCTTAAGTTACCGGGTTCGATCTAGGCTCAGTGCGGTGGTATTTGAAAGCGCTCAGACACGTCAGCTTCGTGTCTGGAGATTTACCGGCACATTAAAGAACTCCTTCGGGACAAAAATTCAGCATCTCGGCGTATCCGAAAACAGTAAAAGTAGTTAGTGATATGTAAAAACAATAATATTATATTAAATTATTTTTCTTTAACAGTTCACTTTATTAAACATACGTCTACATTCAGAATTTGTTTTCCTTTCCTAGGGCGGTAAGGAAAGTGCTTCAATGGGTACCACCAGTATACTCTGTATTTGATGGTAGTTTGAAGTACGGTGGTAAAAAGAGTACAGAAATGTTCACTGACGAGGAGGATGATGAGTGTTAGATAAATCCAGTTGAGAGTGAGAAAGACTACTTAAATGACATTAATCAAAGTATTTTATTATTGTAATTGTGTTATTTACTTGTTTCTTTGTGTACGTATTTTCGTATATTACATAGAGATGATTTCTTATATTGTAAATTGTTCACTACTTTATCCACATTGCATGTAAATGATTATAACCCTCAAATTGATAGGCACATTCAGTGTTTAATTTACACTAATTCCATATAATACTGGTTTTTATGAATTTTCTCCAGGATGTTATAAAGAAGAACACCATGTACCACTGGCATGGGTAATATGTTTCAGAGATCAAAAATGTTAGCAGTAAATATTTTCCGAAAATTAATTTCATTATATCTCAGAACTTACAAAATGAGGGTTATCACTATTTTCCCTCGAGGTCTTCAATTATGTACTTCATTTGTATATATGCGTCATTCCCATAATCATCAGGATTTAATAAACCTTTGCATTAACTTAAATTTTATAGGGATGTGTTCTCATTATAGTTAGATATGCCCCGTTTCTCCTACCCTGTATGCCGATCAGTTAATTTAAGATGTGCGCCTTTTTTTACCCAGTAACGCCCTGTAGATTTCTCGCCGGAGCCTCTTAGGGTAGGGGGCGGGTACAGTACAAATTATGCCATAACGTATCGCTGCACACCACAGCACCAAAATCTTCAGTAACAATTTCTGTACAGTTCGAAAATAACAGAACATACACAAATACTATGCAATATAGAACCAACTCTCACTCGTCACATGACAAGTACGCACTGATTTAAAGCCTAAAAATACACACGCAACAAATAAATACTGTAGATGACTTCAGTACAGAAGTGAGCTGCCGACGGTTCACAGAGTGAGCGACTACACAAGGCTTGTACCAGAGCAAACCATAAGAAGGAAAATGAAGGAAGGCAACGAAGCTATGGCTGTTCCTGCTATTGTACTTCCTCCCCACGGATATATTTATGAAAAAGGAAATGTTATGTAGTTATTTTAATAATTCACGGGCAAAAATGCCTCATCCTTTTTATCTATCTTTCATAATACGTTACAAAGTACAGTATAATATCCCTTAATCACGAGGAATTATGGGTGTCTCAGAGGGGTTGTGCTCACTCCTTTGCAGGTCCGTAAGAGCAATACTGTTTTCTTAATATGGAATGGTCTATAGCGCATCTGAGTGTTATGAAAGATGTTGCTCATAGGGTCAGTCTTGCTGCAATAGTACTTTCTGGCCGAGTGGGGAACGCAATGGCAAACTAGCTCACTCCTCTTGCCTAGTACGCCTCATTTTGGTGCTACCATTGGTTTTTGCGGTTTCCTTATAACTTCATAACCTTTGGTGGTGCTATTTGAGGATCCAACCAGCCTCTAGGCGGATGACCTAACAGACAGACAGATGGTATACTTTGTAGCGGGAGATCTGAATTTACAGATGTCAATTGGGAAGGAAATGCAAACGACAGGAAGCATGACCAACAAATGTCATATAACTTAATATGGGAAGGACAGCTGATTCAGAAAGTGATGGAACCAACTAGAGGGAAAAATATCCTGGATGTGGTGCTGGTAAAACCAGATGGGCTCTATAGAGAAACCGAACTGTTTTTGTCGTAGTTAAAAATAAATGTGATAGAAAGGAAGGTCTTAAAAGTAGGACTATTAGGCAGTACCATATGGCTGATAGAAAGCAGGCATAAGGCAGTTTCTAAAGTGATTACGATCGGTGGAAAAAGGTAAATAAAATGTAAACAGACTCTGGGATGGGTTTAAAGAAATTGTTGACGAATGTGAAAACAGGTTTGTACCTTTAAAGGTGGTGAGGAATGCTAAAGACCCACCTTATTATAATAGAGAAATAAAGAGACTAAGAAGGAGGTGCAGACTGGAAAGAAATAGAGTTAGAAATGGGTGTGGAAGTAAGGAGAAATTGAATGAACTTACTACGAAATTGAATCTAGCAAAGAAGGCAGCTAAGGATAACATGATGGCAAGCATAATTGGCGGCCATACACATTTTAGTGAAAAATGGAAGGGTATGTATAGGTATTTTAAGGCAGAAACAGGTACCAAGAAGGACATTCCAGGAATAATTAATGAACAGGGGAGTGTGTGTCTGAGGATCTTCAAACGGCAGAAGTATTCAGTCAACAGTATGTAAAGATTGTTGGTTACAAGGATAATGTCCAGATAGAGGAGGATACTGATGCTAAAGAAGTATTAAAATTTACATATGATGGCAATGACATTTACAATAAGATACAAAAGTTGAAAACTAGAAAAGCGGCTGGAATTAATAAGATTTCTGGGGATATACTAAAGACAGTGGGTTGGGATATAGTACCATATCTGAAGTACTTATTTGATTATTGTTTGGCTGAAGGAACTATACGAAATGAATGGAAAGTTGCTATAGTAGCCCCTATGTATAAAGGAAAAGATGATAGACATAAAGCTGAAAATTACAGGCCAGTAAGTTTGACATACGTTGTATGTAAGCTTTGGGAAGGCGTTCTTTCTGATTATATCAGACATGTTTGCGAAATTAATAACTGGTTCGAGAGAAGGCAGTTCAGTTTTAGAAAATGTTATTCCATTGAAGCTCAACTTGTTGGATTCCAACAAGATATAGCGGATATCTTGGATTCAGGAGGTCAAACGGACTGTATCGCGACTGACCTGTCTAAAGCATTTGATAGGGTAGACCATGGGAGACTACTGGCAAAAATGAGTGCAATTGGACTAGACAAAAGAGTGACTGAATGGGTTGCTATATTTCTACAAAATAGAACTCAGAGAAATAGAGTAGGCGAAGCTTTATCTGACCCTGTAATATTTAAGAGGGGAATTCCCCAATGCAGTATTATTGAACATTTATGTTTTCTTATATATATATAATGATTTCGTGTGGCTATTTCTAACCGAGTGCAGCCCTTGTAAGGCAGACCTTCCAATGAGGGTGGGCGGCATCTGCCATATGTAGGTAACTGCATGTTATTGTGGTGGAGGATAGTGTTACGTGCGGTGTGTGAGTTGCAGAGATGTTGGGGACAGCACAAACACCCAGCCCCCGGGCCATTGGAATTAACAAATGAAGGTTAAAATCCCCGACCCGGCCGGGAATCGAACCCGGGACCCTCTGAGCTGAAGGCCAGTACGCTGACCATTCAGCCAACGAGTCGGACTTATATATAAATGATATGAGTGAACAAATGGAATCAGAGGTAAGGCTTTTTGCTGATGATGTTATTCTGTATAAAGTAATAAATAAGTTACAAGATTGTGAGCAACTGCAACGTGACCTCGATAATGTTGTGAGATGGACAGCAGGCAATGGTATATTGATAAACGGAGTTAAAAGTCAGGTTGTGAGTTTCACAAATAGGTAAAGTCCTCTCAGTTTTAATTACAGCGTTGATGGGGTGAAGGTACCTTTTGGGGATCATTGTCAGTATATAAACTCCGTACGGTTCTACTTCTAAATTGACGTTTTAGCAGATTTTGGCTCTGTCTGGTGGTTATGCGCTGAAGCATAGAAATCCAACCAATCCCAAGCTGCCATTCATATCGATTTGTATAGGCAGAGCACAATCTCGAAACTTTGTTGCCAACTCTAATATTTACATTCGCCACGTGGTTAACCTATCTCGCTCAGCGTGTATGGTATTCGGTACGGTTCGCGATCTTTTGCATTTTCCTTCAATATTTAGTGTGTTTTTCATATTGTTGGAGGGTTCCAGTGACTCTGAGATCAGTAGTGTGTTCCCTTTGTAGGCCATAACCTCCTTTCTGTGCCAGCCATTAGCCGTTAGTGATGTGTTATTTCCTCATTCTCTTTTATTGTTAATAATATATTCTCTTTTAGTGCCAGATATTGTTAGAAAGTGTAGTTCTTGTGAATTTGTTTTCAATCCATATTCATTCGTTTTTCTGAGTACTGTATTACAATTTAAAAGGGCTGTTTACCGCGGTCATATTGCATCAGCTGTTCTCGCAGGCGTAGCGCGCTGGCAACAGAGGGAAGGCGATGCTAATTTGTTTTGCGAAACTTCAATTTAGAAGTAAGGCCGTGCGGAGTATAGGTGTTAATATAAGGAAAGATCTGCATTGAGGTAATAACATAAATATGATTGTAAATAAAGGGTACAGATCTCTGCACATGGTTATGAGGGTATTTAGGGGTTGTAGTAAGGATATAATGGAGAGGGTATATAAATCTCTGGTAAGACCCCAACTAGATTATGGTTCCAGTGTATGGGACCCTCACCAGGATTACCTGATTCAGGAACTGGAAAAAATCCAAAGAAAAGCAGCTCGATTTGTAGCGTTACAAAAAAATGTTGCAAAGTTTGGGCTGGGGAGAACTGGGAGAATTCCGAGCTGTAAGCGGAGAGATGGCGTGGAATGACATTAGTAGACGAGTGGCGAGTTCGAGTGGCGTCTTTAAAAGTAGCAAATGTCACAATATTAAGATAAAGTTGGAATTCAAGAGGACAAACTGGTGCAAATATTCGTTTATAGGAAGGGAAGTTAGGGATTGGAATAACTTACCAAGGGAGATGTTCAATAAATTTCCAATTTCTTTGAAATCAGTTAACAAAAGGCTAGGAAAACAACAGAAAGGGAATCTGCCACCTGGGCGACTGCCCTAACGCAGATCAGTATTGATTGATTGATTGATTGATTGATTGATTGATTGATTGATTGATTGATTGATTGATTGATTGATTGATTGATTATCTGTCAGATTTAGGCAGCCTATCATTGTAGGAAGTACAAAAAATGTAAGAATGAAAACTAAAACTGTATATTATCACCGTAATGCAACCATTTGCTGTGCTCCAATTAGCCGGTCAGTTTCATCTTGTCTCCGATAGAGTTCTCATCGTGCCCTCTTACTTTTACCACATTCGGTAAAAGTAAGAGGGCAGCAAATTTGAAAATTGCCATGGGATGTGCGGGATGCGAGTGTTCTGTCAGCGACGGGATCAGGTTTCGTCACTTTTTATAATTTTTGTGTTGTTTCGCTTTCCGCCACGTGAAACTAGAAGTTTGTGGGCCGCTTCGCGGCTCTTAACTTTGCTGCCTCCAGCCCAATAGTCTTGTCACTAGTCGGACCTAAACAAACCAGACCAGTGTCACGGTAGCGCGCTAGCCTCTCACTACTGAGTTCCGCGGTTCAAATCCCGATCACTCCATGTAAGATTTTTGCTGGTCAAAGCGGAAGCGGGACGGGATTTACCCTGGTTTTCCCTGCAGGCTTGCCAATGTCGACGTGGAAGCAAAGGGATCTGGGACCGTAAGAAAGTGGTGGTGATTATTGTTTCAAGAGGAAGTACAACTAGGCAACCGCCGGCACCGCCGTGTAGGAGTAGCGTGCCAGCTTCTTATCAGGAGAACCGGTGTTCGATTCCCGGTGAGGTCAGGCATTTTTATTGGATCTGAGGGCTGGTTCGAGGACCACTCAGCCTACGTGATTACAGTTGAAGAGCTATCTGACTGTGAGATGGTAGCCCCGGTCTAGAAAGCTAAGAATAACGGCCGAGAGGATTCGTCGTGCTGACCACACGGCACTTCATAATCTGCAGGCCTTCAGGCTGAGCAGCGGTCGCTTGGTAGACTATGGCCCTTCGGAGCTGTTGCGGCGTGAGGTTTGGTTTGTTTGTGGGCCAGATCCCTCTGTGGGTGGGGGCGGTGGAATAACTTCCGCGGTATCCACTGCCTATCGTAAGAGGTGACTAAAAGGGGCGCCAGGGACTCAACTCGGGAGCGTAGGTTGGCGACCGCGGGGTCTTTAGCTGAGTCCTGGCATTGCTTACACTTACTTGTGCTAGGCTCCTCACTTTCATCTATCCTACCCGACCTCCCTTGGTCAAGTCTTGTTATTTTCGACCCCGACGGTATTAGGTCGCGAGGCCTACGGATTCTTTCATGTTCATACCCTTCGTGGTCCTTGTCTTCCTCTGACCGATACCTCCATTTATCGAAGTGTCGGATCCCTTCCATTTTTTCTCCCTGTTTAGTGTTAATGGAGGATGGTTGCCTAGTTGTACGTCCTCTTGAAACAATAATCACCACCACTACCTTACGGTCCTAGATCACCTTTGCTTCCACATTGACATCGGCAAGCCTGCTGAATGTTATATGACGTCCAAGCCGCGCCATGGTAAACCGCTAATCTAACTTTCACCCGCTGGGTACGGAAGTTTTACCATTTCGGTGTGAAGCTGATTGCTAAATGTACCAACCCATTCACATCCATATTTTTACTGTATTTTAATCAGTTACCTAGGTTTCTTAACAGGGTAAATTAACAAGAAGTTATCCTACACATTTTTGAATAAGTATCACCTATCATGAGCCACGAATGGGAACCAATCATAAAGTAGCCTACACACCACTAAAACATAAATTCAATTGTTAAAAAAATGTCAATAGACACAATCTATAGACTATATCTTCTTCTTAACCTCTTTACACTCCAGGATCGGTTTATCCCTCGGACTCAGCGAGGGATCCCACCTCTTCCGCCTCAAGGGCAGTGTCCTGGAGCTTCAGACTCTGGGTCGGGGATACAACCGGAGAGAATGACCAGTAGCTCGCCGAGGTGGCCTCACCTGCTATGCTGAACAGGGGTCTTGTGGGGGGATGGGAAGATTGGAAGAGATAGACAAAGAAGAGGGAAGGAAGCGGCCGTGGCCTTAAGTTAGGCACCATCCCGGCATTTGCCAGGAGAAGTGGAAAACCACGGAAAACCACTTCCAGGATGGCTGAGGTGGGAATCGAACCCACCTCTACTCATTTGACCTCTCGAGGCTGAGTGGACCCCGTTCCAGCCCTCGTACCACTTTTTTAAATTTCGTGGCAGAGCCGGGAATCGAACCCGGACCTCCGAGGGTGGCAGCTAATCACACTAACCACTACACCACAGAGGCGGCTATAGACTATATAAGAAACTAAAATAAGTTATACTAGAATGTACAGATTTTTAAAACACGGCATAAAGAAACCTTCAGGAACCTGGCCTCTTTCTATAAGTACAACTAAAAAAATAACATCTTTTAAAGTTCAAACTATTCAACAATCACTCATGTAGTCTTGAATAAGTTCAGGACAACAATGGAAATAACAAATCAGCACTGCCAACTTAAGCATTGCCTCGACATTTTTTTTTCTATTTGCTTTACGTCGCACCGACACAGATAGGTCTTATGGCGTCGATGGGATAGGAAAGGTCTAGGAGTGGGAAGGAAGCGGCCGTGGCCTTAATTAAGGTACAACCCCAGCATTTGCTTGGTGTGAAAATGGGAAACCACGGAAAACCATCTTCAGGGCTGCCGACAGTGGGGTTCGAACCCACTACCTCCCGGATGCAAGCTCACAGCTGCGCGACCTTAACTGCACGGCCAACTCGTCCGGTCCTTGACATTTACGCTGCAAAACATATCCCCAAATGGGGATCATGGCAGTTAATGGATTAAAATGTTTGTTGTTTGTCCAACCCTTGTCCCGTTTCCCTACGGGGTCGGGTATGAGGTGAGATGAATTTGTCGTGGCGGTTTTTTATGACCGTCAACCTCATCAGAGGAGTTAATGAGATGAAATGAATGACGTGATATATGATAGTAGGGAGAGGATGAAACCCGGTGCCGGCACATAGCCTACTCCTGTCGAATAGCACCAAGGGGTCTGCTCAAGGCTTAACGTCCCCATCCGACGGGCGAATCACCATCAACAGCGTCATATGCCCTCACTCCATATGAGCACTGCGGAGAGGTTTGGAATTTAATCCAGGCTTTTGGCACGCAATCTAGTGATTAGAAATTGTATACCACCACCTCCCCTACCCTGCCGGCCAACATTCTGATGGTGAAAATTTTTTCGACCAACGGGACTCGAACCGGCTAACCTCGGTGTTAGACCGTTTTTAGACTTCAGCGCCTTAACGATCATGGCCACCAGGCGGGCTAGTTAATGGATTAAAATACAGTAGATTATTGTAAACATGATGTGAAATAATAAAATAGCCACCACCACCATTACATATCCAGTCCCTGCATATTAACGATCTAATTAGCTACCTCTACCACCGGGTCCCATCCCCAGGCTTCAGCCAAGGATTCTACTGACCAAAAACCTGAGTTGGAATTAATCCAACGTGGGATTTCCTTATGATATGTGCGCTTTTCTCTGCCACACAGACAAGCTGTAAAGAGCTTACAGGGTTGAGAGGCTCTGAATTTCTTGGCATAATCAACATTGAACTGAGTACCGTTAGGTTAGCAAACAAAACAAGAAACCTATGGTGCTACAGCCCTAATGAGCGTTGCGCCTACCAAGCGCCCGAATGCCGGCAGATTACGAGGCGAAGCATGGCCAACGTGGCGAAAGCTCTCGGCCGTGATTCTGGGCTCTCTAGGTTGGGGCTGCTATCTCACCATCACACAAGGTTCTCGAATCAGCTCTCAGATTCCGATAAATACCCCTGACCTGCCGGGAATCGAACCCGTGTAGTCGCTACCCCTAGGCTGAGCGACCAGCATTAGGTTGGCAACCTACACCATAACAGGTCAACTTCTAAAAGGAATATGCCGGAAAAGAAATGTCGTGAAAGGTAGGAAATACGTAATCGCCTAGCTATCAGATAGGCCTACATTGCCTCACTCACTTCGGGGTTTTGTAGGCTAGTCCTTGTTCACTAATTGGCCCCTTCAGTGAATACTAATACCGAGAGAGTTGACCGTGCGGTTAGGGTCGCCCAGCTGTGAGCTTTCATTCGGGAGATAGTGGGTTCGAACCCCACTGTCGGCAGCCCTGAAGATGGTTTCCCATTTACACACCAGGCAAATGTTGGGGTTGTACCTTAATTAAAGACATGGCCGCTTCCTTCCCACTCCTTCCCTTTCCTATTCTATCGGCGCCATAAGACCTATATGTGTCGGTGCGACGTAATGCAAATTGTAATAATAATGTATTGGGATTACGTCCCACTAATTGTTCTTTCGGTTTTCGAAGACACCAAGGTGTCGGAATATAGTCAATCATGAGTTCTTTCACGTGCCAGTAAGTATACCAACACGAGGCTGACGTATTTGAGCACCTTCAAATATCACTGGACTGGGCCAGGATCGAAACTGCCAAGTTGAGGTTGGGAAGCCAGTGCCTCAACCGTCTGAGCCACTCAGCCCGGTGAAACTCGTAACAATTAAATCACTGCTTGCCTGAATACCTCCTACAAAGAAGAATGCAAAATCAAGAAATGATTCATGCTTACCAAACTGCCTGACTTTCAACTATGCTGGTCATTCAAGGATAGTGTTATGATAGTTAATAGTGCATTAGTGCATTGGCACTGCCGGTGGCTCCAGTTAGCCTACGCAGTGGCCTCCACGGTATGCACTAGCCAGCGTATTGGTAGGTGTGCTAGGTACCAACTGATGAGCCCACCCTAGCACACGAGGGCGAAACGCTGGCAACCAAGAATGAGTTAGCAGGAAAATTTATAATGTCCAATAACGGACCATTTATATTGGTATTATAAATTTACTCATTCAGGACAAATATTTCAGATTCCCTCTGGGAATCAACATCTATATCACATAATAGTGACCCGACATTTGTCACTTACACTAATGCACTACTAATATCCTCTGTGCCAGTTTCGATCCTGAAACTTTGAGTGTAGAAACTGGGGTGTACAGGCGGCAAAGAAGATATTAGTACTTTCAGTCCCACATAATTTCTTCCAAGTAGGTATTGAAGGAATGTACCCTCATGATTTTACTAATTTCACGCCCACTCGGCTTCGATGGAAATAAATGTATGGCCTTACTAATAAACGAATACCTCAACACTTCCTATTAAACAATCGCATATTTTGAGTTATCAAGAATGAATTAAGCGACAATAGAGCGCGAAGTAATCTAATTTAACAAGAATAAACAAAAGTGCAACACACATTAACTCCCTAGTAACTTGCCTTACAGGAGAATGAATTGTAATTATTGTAAAACAGAACACGAAAATAAAAACTTGCACATCGCACCCTAAGGTTATGTCTTATGCCGAACCATAACATGAAGACGCCCTACTCCAATTTCTTCCCATAAAGTGAGGTTATTAGGAGCACTTACCGAATCCTCTTAAAATTACAGGAATTAGACATCGTGTACATTACCTATAAGTTGTCCTCTTCCGATATTTCGATCTTCTGATTCAATTGAAAATAGGGAAGTAGTATTTGTATATTCAATGAAATCGCATTTCACTTTCCAATGTTACGCCATGTCATGATGAATGGCAACAATCACTGAATCTGCAATCAGAAAATACGATCTTCTTTTCGTGCTTATGGCTGAACACACTGTTCCTGATTATAAAATCTCATGCATTCTACTACAACATTGGTAAGCTTTTTATTCTTCGGCAACGTTAACTTCTCTTGTTTCGTCGAAAATACCAGAATAGGTTATTAGGATATGAATTGGTTTTGATCTATTAGTAACAATGTATAGCTATTTTCACTCATCTCGTTCATTCAGACAGTGTTGCCTCTTCGTTCGATAATTATTGACCGGTATGGCTGAAACGCCGGTAAAATCCTGAGTTGCCAGATGTCCTGATTTGGCGGGGCATATTCCGAATTCCAGATGAAATTCTCGCGTCCCTCTTCGAATCTTAATGTGCCGCAAAAAGTCCCACACACAAAAAATTAACATAATTCTTCATTCATTTGTAAAAAGTCCCACATTTAGAAAATTGACATAAACTTTAATATTTTTGTATGTATCCTGCAACGTTGTAACATTTTCCTAATTATTCTTGACCGTAATAGAGTTGGATATTATTTGTAACTTTTGTCCTTGGCAGATAATTTGTGTTCTACAAATTAACTCTCGCAAATTGTGTCTGATCTCCAAATTCCTGGTGTAAAAGTAAACTTAGCTTTTGAATAATACCTAAGTAAAGTTGAACATTTTCATAGGAAGAAAATTGATTTAAGTGTCATTCTTTTCTCTAAATATAAAGATCCTTACTTCGAGAAAATGGTTTCTTCGCTATTTTCCACACCTAATGGGAAACGTGCAAGTCACGAGGTTCAGAGCGCTCTAGCGGACTTCCCTGAGTTAAAGTGTAGGCTAGCGCTGGAAGTTGCTAATGTAAATAGTGAGCAAGGAGCGATCATCGAGGGATATTTTCATTTATGATGGATTTAATGGCGTGAAATTTATACCCAAAAGAGCACGCTATTTCAAATTATATCATAGGCCTTAACTAATAGAAGGTTTGATTTTTGTTGTTGTTACAGTTTGCTTTACTTTGCACCATAACATGTAGGCCTTATGGAAATGATGGGGTAGGAAAGGGCTAAGATTGGGAAGGAATCGAGAAGCGACTGTGGCCTTAATTAAGGTACAGTCCCAGCATTTATCAGGTGTAAAAAAATAAACCCATTAGCGCCTGAATTGATTTTTTTCTGAGATTTACTTATTTATTGAGGTTTGCCGCATTTTTGAGACCAAAATAAACTAATCAAACAAGTTTTAGAATTTTGGAACCGCTAGATATTTGATGTTGCCATATGGCAACGCTAGGCACTTACACTATCTTTTTTTTTTTTTTTTTTTTTTTTTTTACAGTGAGTTTTGGAAGTCGAATTTAGGTTGCAACGTTTTCTTTTCTTTTTTTGTTTTCGTACAATAACAATGTTATTTATTTTAAGAATATGGAATACCAGTTTTTATTCACATCACAGCAAACGATGGAATTATTGAACAAAGGAGAAAGTATTCGTTTGCAGTACAGACACATATGTACAGTTCGTTGCCTGTCGAAACAAAACACTCACTGGAACAATAGAATAAAATCAAAAATAAGAAAACGAATAAGAGCTTCAGATGCATTTACATACTATAGAGTAACTACAGTAGTAAATATAGTCAAAGGCAGGTAAAAACTCACCCTCAATACCTGCACGTTAGCCACAGAGATAGAGAATGGCAGCCTTTCACCGTCTTTGTATCATCCTGCGAGTCCCAATATGAACGCTTGGAGGGTAATTTATTGTATCCAGAAATGAAAAGTATGGCGATAAAGCAATGAATTTCATCAGAAGTTATTTGTGGGACCGTACAATTGAAAAACACTGCATACGTTTTAGTCTCTCGAACTAAATGTTCGATCAGCTGGTTATCTGCAAACAATTCAGAAATGTCAACAACAGTCATGGATTTTCACTTGCTATAACTAGGCTTCGGAAATGTCAACAGTCGCCCAATATTGAAATCAGCCCCTTCGGTTTATCTTGGTTTGTAATTTGATTTATTCTTTTCTCTATCAGTTATCCGCTCTTTCGTAGCATCGGGTACTGAAACAGAACTTGCATCAGTAGACAGAAAAGGCACTTCATCCTATGGTAACACACCTTCACCATCGTAACTAATCCGGATTCTTTCATTATTTACAAGCTTCATTTCAGCACTGACGAGTTAACTGTCGAGAACTGAGATTATCAATAAGCTCACCATCATCTTCATCACCAGCAGCCCTCATCTGTAAGTACACTTTCATCGGGCGGTTCCACAAAAATATCACCATCGAGATCTTCAGCCAGTAGCATATCCAGTGCTTCTAAAAGGGAAAATCCCTACCGAGCTCGATAGCTGCAGTCGCTTAAGTGCGGCCAGTATCCAGTAATCGGGAGATAGTGGGTTCGAGCCCCACTGTCGGCAGCCCTGAAGATGGCTTTCCGTGGTTTCCCATTTTCACACCAGGCAAATGCCGGGGCTGTACCTTAATTAAGGCCACGGCCGCTTCCTTCCAATTCCTAGACCTTTCCTGTCCCATCGTCGCCATAAGACCTATCTGTGTCAGTGCGACGTAAAGCAAATAGCAAAGAAAGAAGGAAAATCCCTTCCTGCAATGAAGATGTATAAATTAGTACAAAGTATCATGATTTGACAGCTGCAGCAATTTTACTGAGTATAAACGCCTAGCTAATGATTTAATAAGCACTACTACAACTTACCATGGGAGATGTTCAATAAATTTCCAATTTCTTTGCAATCATTTAAGAAAAGACTAGGAAAACAACAGCTAGGGAATCTGCCACCTGGGCGACTGCCCTAAATGCAGATCAGTAGTGTCTGACGATGATTGTGCTACCGTATTATTTCAAATGCTTACAACATATACAGGGTCTTTTTTTATGGCTTGCTCCGTGTGTCAGGGGAACACGCATGGAAGGTGATAGCCGGGTGACCCATTTGCCGAGAGATATGTTGCTCAGAGTGGTGCTACGGAGCCAGCTAAAAAAAAGACCCCGTATAATGAAGTGTGCACAACACTACTGTAAACATAATCCAATGAAACAACTTCACTTATAGATTTTATATCCTTCTTACTTGAAGCCGGCAGCCATTTCGCAGGAATCTTAAAATAATTAACAGTCCACCACTCCTTGTGACACAACAATAGATTTTAAAATTAAATAAACACGATTACTCGATTCTACAAACTCTTCTCAAACTGTTGGATGACACTACAATCTATTTCTTGTTGCCAAAAGTAAAGAAAAAGGCGCGAAAATCGTTACCATATGGCAACGCATGGCGCTAATGGGTTTTCCATGTGTTAAGAACTTATAGCCTAACAAAAATACTAATTCCTCCAAAATCGTTTAACGTACGAATACAAAATTCCAAATTGTGTCAGGCTATATATCTTTAAATCCTAGATGTAACACAGGAACTATTTTAAAACATTCCATCCCTAAGAGATTAAATGAGGTAAGCTCCGGAAACGAAATTATTCATCCCTCCAAAATCGTTTGACATGCTTAGTTGTAATTTTACAAGGAGGTTTTTCTTTTATGTCCTAAGTGTCAAATTTGACGTACTTCAAAATGTTATAATAATAATAACAATAATAATACTAATAATAATAATAATATTGCCTTTGCGTCCCACTAACTACTTTTATAGTTATCGGGGACGCCGAGGTGCCGGAATTTTGTCCTGCGGGAGTTCTTTTACGTGCTGGTAAATCTACCGACACGGGACTGACGTATTTCAGCCCCTTCAAATACCACTGGAGTCAGGAACGAACCTTTCAACTTCTTGGACTCAGAAAGCCAGTGCCGTAACCATCTGAGCCGCTCTGTGTGGCCTCACAATGTATTTTTTTAAATTTGCTTTACGTCGAACCGACACAGATAGGCCTTATGGGGACGATGGGATAGGAAGGGGTTACGAGTGGGAAGGAAGCGACCGTGGCCTTAATTAAGGTACAGTCCCAGCATTTTCCTGGTAAGAGAATGGGAAACCACGGAAAACCATCCTCAGGGCTGCCGACAGTGGGGTTCGAACCCACTATCTCCCTAATGCAAGCTGATAGGAACGTGACCCAATCCGCGCGGCCACTTCCTCGATATCCACAATGTTTCTCCCCTAAGGAGTTTAGATGGGGGTTGACAATCACAATATTGATTTTTCCAAAAACCTTTCATGTTCGAACTTAAAATTGTACATGAAAGTTGGTCTTCTATGCCCTAGATGTTAAAAAAGAAATATTTTCAAAACATTCTACCCCTGAAACAAAACATTCGTTCCTCCGTTACTTTTCGACATTTCGAAATTTCTTAGTTTAGTCGCACCTATGTCCTAGATGTTAAATAACATGAGGTTTTAAAACATTCCATTTGTATGGTGTTTAAATAAGTGTTAGATCCGAAAATAAATCATCATTCCTCCAAAAGCGCTTGACGTACGAACTAACGGTGTATTTTATAGGCTATCCAAAATTAGAAGCGGAAATTCAAACACCCGAAGTTAGAACGTAGGAAGTTTAATGGTGATGTGGGAGAGTGGTTGCAATTTTCGGGTAAGTTTGAGAAGATAGACAAAGATACAGGCATTGCGTCAGAGGATAAATTTCAGTATTTGTTACAAGCCACAGAAGTCGTTGAAAGTTCCCTTCTAACTAGCGAAAATTACACCAAAGCAATTGAGTGTTTAAAGGCTTCATAAACCTAAACCTTTATATGCATTAAATTTGGATATAAATCTGTTTTTATTCAATCATATAGTAATGAGAGTGCAGAATACTAAATTCTTAGGACTGATTGCAGATGGAAATCTATCTATTACTATGTGTGATAAAATTATCCTTGTGATTGGTAACGTTAGTAGATTGAGTTATACATTCTCTCGTGGGTTGTTGAGGGGTATTTACTGTGCTCTTATTGAAAGCCACATCTCTGATATGGCACATGTCTGGGCATGCGGTAATAAATAATTAGAATAAGAAAATATTAAAAATAATTTTCAAACTGTTTATTCTGACACTGAGTAACGATTTGAATAAGCATTACAATATATTATCACTTCCACATCTCCGCATAAAGGCTTCTAGAAGCAAATATAAACCTTAATATAAACTTCAAAATAAATTAGTCCACTCAATCACATCAATAATTACCATTTCACAGATTCATCATTGTGAAACAAGAATTATTTATAGTATTCACTACGCTCATGGTCACAATTCTGTATGATATCTTTCTATAACTATGTATAATTCACTTCCAAAAAATATCAAAATGTTATCAACTTTATCTACTTTCAAGAGAATTTAACTAAATACTTATAGTAGTATAGTAACTATGTTAATTAAGCTTTGGCTTACCTTATCCATTACATCACACTACATTATATATTTATTTTGTAATTTCATGGTGAAACATAGCCATCATTGTAAAACATCTGCCCAAGAAGAGCCTTGGCTCAAGAGCTTATATTGAAATGACAAAATATTGGTTTGGCAGAGAGGATCTTTTAATAGAAGTGTATGTAAGGGAATCGTAACGCAAGTTCAGTGTGTAATCCCTGTAAAAATTTGGAGTCTAGGATACGATCACTTGAAACGTTAGGTGTTACCATAAATAAATTCGCAACTATGTATGTTGCATCCTTTAGTAGAGTCCTGTATGCCAGAAGAACTCTTTAAGGCTTGGCAGTGGAACTCCAAGTGTAAACACAAAGATGATTACAAAGATACGTTAGGAAACCGAATGAATTTTCTGAAAAGTGGAAGATGAGGAAAGGGTTAACTTAGCAGTTTCAAGTTTTGGTTTCGATGATGCCCCACAAAAGGTCACATTCGTAACAATTTGTCAGCAAGGCAAGTGGCCACTGCTGCCGAGTTGTTAACGACTAGTGTGGATGAGAAAAGGTTAAATTGTATCTTTCGTTGTTTTAAGGCTCGAAATATTATTTTAAATGAGAAACACAAGGTACTGAAAGAAGTGTTTGAAGTTTTCTAAATAGGGTCACTGTGCTAATAAGTCCATTTTGAAACTGCCATACCATAACCATAAGTTCATCAAATTGGAAGTTTGGTCGATTGTGTAGGCCTACAGTGATTCGAAGTAAAGTTATCAATACGGTCAGGTCATTACACGTTCATTGTGTTTTATTGAGTCAAAACGATGAATCACATACTCTGTCATATATTGTCGGTTTAATAAGCAAACGAGGAATTCAGTAATACTAACAACATCGCGTATCGAAGAGGAAGTGAGACGTCTTCACGAGTTACCGTGGACCGCCGCACAGATGGCATTGCCATCCACAGTGATGTCTGAGCGAGAGGATAACAGAGGCATTATCGGGACTACTACTTCAAAATCTGAATAATCAACAATATTGCCATTATAATTAACCTGTCCTTTGTCATGAAGATGATTTCTTACACATTTAAATATATGTGGCGCGTCTGAAAATGCCCATAATTTTCTGTTGGAGTCAGCTGGATTGGAAATATAACACTTCAGATTCTTTATGTTACCAGATATTCCTAAGTATTTCCACAACTTTTTATTCGACTGGCTACCATCCGATGTGAAACCAATGATTCGGACACCTACTTGCTCTAATTGTATGATGACTTGAATGAGAATGTTTGCAATTATATCACCAGGGGTGGCGTTCCGGCTAACATAGATCCCTATGGGTTGTATCCAGTTATATAGAAAAGGAACAAACATAAAACTAGAGCATGATTTGCCAACTGACCCTTGCTTTTATCTTCAGTAAATTTCCCCAAATCAACAAAACCATTCACTTCCAACGATTCCGAGTTAAAGCGAATTTCTTCTCGCAACTTCACCTCGTCAAATATCAACATCCCTAAACGTTCATATTCCTCCTTTCCATTTAAAAAAAATCTGCTATGGCAGCGGTAGCATGCTCATTTATGCCGTACGAACATTTTAGACCCTTCACCAAATGTCTCAAGTGGGATTCAGAAGGCAAAGGCAGCAAGTCATGATTTAAACAGTGCCGATAACCCTTGGGAGACTTTATTTTTAAAAGAAGTGCATCAAAAAGAAATTCATCACTATATCTCATTCCTTTTTTACTTTTCGCTTGACATTTCTTTAACATTGTATCGACTATAATTTTCTGTTTTTTGCTGAAAGAACCGAATTGTTTTGACTCAGTGAGATTTCTCTTTGATTTTATATCAGAAATGTCTTTTTCAAGCAAATGTATCTTAGCTATAGCGACATTGAGTTGATTTTGCGTTCTAATGAAATTACGTTTCCGATTCTTCAATCTCCTCTTTAATAGCGCAATTGTTTTCCTAGCATCTGCGACATTAGAGCTATCTTCAACTACTGAGCATACAGGTTGATCACTATCACTGATATTTACGATCTGTTCAGGGCTTTTATTAGAGAAATCTCTTCGTGTGGATTGCCTATTCGTGGAGGGAGTTGCGTTTCTTAACTGCCTTAGAAATATACTTGGGTAGATTAGGAAATATGTGAGGAAATGCTTCTGGTTTTAATTTCCAGCGCTGTCTTGGTATCTCTACTCTTTCACCATTTACCGTAAACGAGTCTACTTTCACTAGAAAGTCATCGCAAAAATGAATGTCACAAACGAAACAGTTATGAGTTAATTTTCGGTCTTTTCTATGGATAGCCTTCTCCCATTTCAATAAAACACCACTCTCTTTAGGGGGCCTAAAGAAATGCCTACCTGAAGACGATCGGTCACATCCAGATCTGCAGTCGGGTACAAAACACGAGGGCATGATGTGATAGTTTCCTCCCGCACTGATATACGTTGCCTTATAGCACAATAGCGACAAAGACCGAGGTATTTAAGACACAACACTTCTCACACAACTCAATCGTGAATACACTAATAATGCAAACTGTCGAAACATCTCTGACAGCGACCATAATGAGCAATAAAAAATACTACATCTGAAGGCAAATATAACGCGGGCTAATGGCCAAGGGTCTCTGTTGACACGCAATCGCTTGTGCTGCCACCAAGCGGGTGTCCCACCAACCTCTTGAGCTCTCTTACGGGCGAACGGAGAAGATGTCGCACTTCCTCTTCGATATGCTATGCTAACAATATGGAAGTGATCTTGTTACTCAAGCCAAGGAACATTAAAACTTACACTTCTATTTTCGTCAAAATGAACTATGAAACTCTTAGTGAAAATCTACAAACAAAAAAGGAAGTGTCTAAACTTTAAAACCAGGAAGTCTTTGTTAATAAAATATCATCGACTTTTGATTTGCTTATGGTGGTGGTGGTGGTGATTATTGTTTAAAGAGGAAGTACAACTAGGCAACCATCCTCTATCTAACACTAATCAGAGAGAAAAATGGAAGGGGTCCGACACTTCGAAAAATGAAGGTATCGGCCAAAGGAAGAGAAGGGCCACGAAGGGCGTGAAAATTAAAGACTCCCTAGCCCTCGCAAACCTAATAGCGTCGGGGTCGGAAAGGAACAAGAGTTGACCAAGGGAGGTCGGATAGGATAGATGAAAGTGAGGAGCCTGGCACAAGTAAGTGGAAGAAATGCCAGGACTCAGCTGAGGGCCCCGTGGTCGCCAACCTACGCTCCATAGTTCAGAGCCCCTGGGCCCCTTTTAGTCGCCTCTTACGACAGGCAGGGAACACCGTGGGTGTTATTCTACCGCCCCCACCCACAGGGGGAATGTGATTTGCTTATACAGCCAATGCGGGATTTATAAACGGGTCAAATTTTGGGGTGGCGCAAAGTTCGCCAAAACGTAATCATTTACACGACATATCATAACTGAATAATGAAACGATAATTATCAATATCATATTATTACAAAGTATTTCAATGTTCTAATATTATAATTTTGAGCACCATTAGCAGAGTTACTTTATATTCAATTCATCATTGTGCGAAATAATATACTGTTTCAATATTGTCCTAATCATTAATGATTTTGTTGTATTTCCATGAGGTATGGAATTTGCACTACTTAACAGACAAGTAATAAAAATGGCGTATGGTGTCCGGAGAGGCATGGTTTCGGTCTTTCGAGCTGACGCCTTTTAGGCAACCCGTGCCCTATTTGTGATGAATTCTAATGCTGAAGACGAAATAAACATCCAGCCTTTGAGCTATCGGAATTAACCAATGAAGGTTAAAATCTCCAACCCGGTCGGGAATCGAATCCGTGACCCACTGGACCCAAGGCCAGCACTCTAACCTTTTAGACATGGTGTGGGACAACGGAGAAGTAAAAGTCTAATAGGACATTCAATAATGAAAATTGTAATTATTATTGTTATATTAATTGCTTATTTATGTAAAACACATTCAATAAAATATTTAAAAACAATATAACACAAATTGTAATTTGCGTATTTTGAACATGACACGTCTTCTCAGTGTAGTAGTAATATGGTTCTGAAAATCAGAAACTAATAGGGTATATAAGCAACATTCTAGTAAACCCCTTCTTTCCAAGAGTAAACGTTGGCTACACTGTAATTTTCCAGAACAGCGGGAGCTGTTCTCCTCCTTATTTTTCTAACCATTGTGCGTGTGACCGAACCTCCATGGCTGAGGCGGCGACGCGCAGTGGTTCATATCCTGGTCTCTCAATGTGAGATTTGTGCTGGACAAAGTGGAGGCGGGACAGGTTTTTCTTCGGGTTCTCCGGTTTTCCCTGTCATCTTTCATTCCAGCAACACTCTCCAATATCATTTCATTTCACCTCTCAGTCATTAATCATTGCCCCAGAGGAGTGCGACAGGGTTCGGCAATCGGCACAATTCCTGTCCTCGCTGCTAGATGGGGGGCTTCATTCATTCCATTCCTGATCCGGTCGAATGACTGGAAACATGCTGTGGATTTTTATTTCAGTAGCATAACCAATGTGTTAGGGGGGGGGGGGTGATAGAGGGGTATAGTTTCAAAATGATCATAGGACATAATGAAGTGCCTGTGCGTGTGTGATACGCGCCATGCGTGAGTGACATTATAACGGCACTGATCCTTCTTTCTTTCTTTCTTTCTTTCTTTCTTTCCTTCTTTCTTTCTTTCTTTCTTAATCTCTTTATCCTTCCAGGATTGGTTTTTCCCTCGGACTCGGCGAGGGATCCCACCTATACCGCCTCAAGGGCGGTGTCCTGGAGCTTCAGACTCTGGGTCGGGGATACAACTGGGGAGGATGGCCAGACGACCTCACCTGCTATGCGGAACAGGGGCCTTGTGGGGGAGATGGGAAGATTGGAAGGGATAGACAAGGAAGAGGGAAGAAAGCGGCCGTGGCCTTAAGTAAAGTACGATCCTGGCATTTGCCAGGAGAAGAAGCGGGAAACCACGGAAAACCACTTCCAGGATGGCTGAGGTGAGAAACGAGCCCACCTCTACTCAGTTGACCTCCCGAGGCTGAGTGGATCCCGTTCCAGCCCTCGTACAACTTTTCAAATTTCGTGACAGAGCCGGGACTCGAACTCGGGCCTCCAGGGGTGGCAGTTAATCACGCTAATCACTAAACCACAGAGGCGGACATAATGGCACTGTTACAAGTGAAATATGTTAATATTCAGATTGCAGAACAGACTCACTGTTTCAATACAGAACAAGAACAATATGATCAAGGTCAACAGTTTTACAGTGAATGCTCATATTACAATCTACAGTAAAATCCAACTTACCGGGAGAGTTGGTCGTGCGGTTAGGGGCGCGGAGCTGTGAGCTCGCATCCGTGGCTTCATTGAAATAGGCCCCTGTTCAGCATAGCAGGTGAGGCCCCTGAACGAGGTACTGGTCCTTCTCCCCAGTTCCGGGAGATAGTAGGTTCGAATCCCACTATCGGCAGCCCTGAAAATGGTTTTCCGTGGTTTCCCATTTTCACACCAGGCAAATGCTGGGGCTGTACCTTAATTAAGGCCACGGCCGCTTCCTTCCAACTCCTAGGCCTTTCCTATCCCATCGTCGCCATAAGACCTATCTGCGTCGGTGCGACGTAAACCCCGTAGCAAGAAGAAATTCTCCCCAGTGGTGTCCCCCGACCCAGAGTCTGAAGCTCCAGGACACTGCCCTTGAGACGATAGATGTGGGATCCCTCACTGAGTCCGAGGGAAAAACCAACCCTGGAGGGTAAACAGATAAAGAAGAAGAAGAGAACCTATATTATTGATACTTATAATGGGGTTAGTTTGTTGATGTTTACTGTATGTGTCGTGATTTCAGTATGTAACTAATCAAGTTGGCAGCAGTCATGAGCCATAAAAAAAAAGAGGATAGGGCGGCGAAGGTTTGCTTTTTAGTGTATATGCCGACTACTATATTTGGTGAACGTTCTTATTGACAATGAGTATCGTTCCGTTGTTTCTGTGTGGTTAAGGAAGACTGAGAACAAGGCATTAGTGTCCAAAAAAATGAAATAAAGTGGCTGATGGCTTTTAGTGCTGGGAGTGTCCGAGGACAAGTTCGGCTCGCCAGATGCAGGTGTTTTGATTCGACGTCCGTAGGCGACCTGCGCGTCGTGATGAGGATGAAATGATGATGAAGATGACACATACACCCAGCTCCTGTGCCAGCGAAATTAACCAATTATGGTTTAAATTCCCGACTCTGCCGGCTATTTAGCTATGGAGCCAGGGGAATTGTGGCTTGACATTGGAACTAGTGACGCTTGACGTTATACAGTATATTCTATATGAAAATGAAATGAAATGTCGTATGGCTTTTAGTGCCGGGCGGTTTCGGCTCACCAGGTGCAGGTCTTTCTATTTGACTCCCGTAGGCGACCTGCACGTCGTGATGAGGATGAAATGATGATGAAGACAACACATACACCCAGGCCCCTTGCCATTGGAATTAACCAATTAAAGGTTAAAATCCCCGACCCGGCCGGGAATCGAACCCGGGACCCACTGAACCGAAGGCCAATACGCTGACCGTTCAGCCAATGAGTCGGACAGTATATTCTATATGTTCGTATTCTTCATTCCAACAGAACAACTTTTGCTACTTTGAATGAAATAATCGCTAGAATACACAGTGGAGTCACATTATCATCACTATCTTTACAGGACGGACAGCAGCTAGGGGTGACTCAGTAAGGTGTTGGTAGATTGTCACAGATATTTGGACCCACGCCACGCTCCCCCAAAGCATATCACAGCTGCTGGAGGGTGCGTGGCGCAGGGTTCATACAGGTAACACGATAATCGAGGTGGTCCCACCGATACTTGCATTGCACAAGTCCCTCATATAGGCTAAAAGTGTCGTGAGTAGTATAATAAGCGGGTTCGGCGGCCTCCGCCTCCGCCTATGCCCGCCTCCTCCTCCTCCTCCTCCCGCGGGAAATTTGAATTTTGGCGCGAGATTTGAATTTGTAAACAAAGCCACGTGCTTTTTGACAGACAACAACGCATCGCTAACCTCATTGCCGCCATCGTGACGGGCCTAAACCTCACTAGTGCCAACTTAACCTAACTAGCATGAGGTAAACAAAGCCACGTGCTTTTTGACAGCCACGTGCTTTTTGACAGACAACAACGCATCGCTAACCTCAGTACTGCCATCTTGACGGGCCTAAACCTCAGTAGTGCCAACTTAACCTAACTAGCATGAGGTAAACAAAGCCACGTGTTTTTTGACAGCCACGTGCTTTTTGACAGACAACAACGCATCGCTAACCTCAGTACTGCCATCTTGACAGGCCTAAACCTTAGTAGTACCAACTTAACCTAACTAGCGCGTGGTAAACAAAGCCACGGACAGCTGTCATCCGCCATCTTTGAGCACTGTGCTGCCCTCTTTCATCACCTGTCATCGGTAGAGCTGCCATCTTGGCGGGCCTAAACCTTAGTGCTACCAACTTAACCTCACTAGCTCGAGATAAACAAATCCACGTGCAGCTGTCATCCGCCATCTTTGAGCATCGTGCTGCCCTCTTTAGCTACTTACCTTTGACAGTTGTCATCCGCCATCTTGCATCCGAAACCTCAGTGCTGCACTCTATGTAGTGACGGCAAATTCCACGTGCTCTTTGACAGCCACGTGCAGCTGTCATCCGCCATCTTTGAGCACCGTGCTGCCCTCTTTAGCTACTTACCTTTGAAATGTGGTACGTCACAGCTGTCATCCGCCATCTTTAATCCAGAGAGAACAGTGCTGCAATCTATGTGGTGGCGGCAAATTCCACGTGCTCTTGTTTGGAAACAAATCAACATGCTTTTTTTTGACAGCTGTCAACCGCCATCTTTAATCACCGTGCTGCCCTCTTTAGCTACTTACCTTTGAAATGTGGTGGCGGTAAATTCCACATGCTTTACAAACCTATATGCTTTTCTGACAGCTGTCATCCGCCATCTTTAATCCAGAGAGAACAGTGCTACCCTCTATGTAGTGGCGGCAAATTCTATGTGCTCTTGTTTGGAAGCAAAGCCATGTGCTTTTTTGACAGCTGTCATCCAGCCATCTTTAATCCAGAGAGAACAGTGCTGCCCTCTATGTGGTGGCGGCAAATTTCTGTTAGCTATCATCCGCCATCTTTAATCAAGAGAGCACCGTGCTGCCCTCTATGTGGTGACGGTAAATCCCGCGTGCTCTTGTTTGGAAACAAACTCACGTGCTTTTTTGACAGCTACCATCCGCCATCTTTAATCAACAGAGCATAGTGCTGCCCTCTATGTGGTGGCGGCAAATTCCACGTGCTCTTGTTTGGAAACAAAGCCATATGCAGCTGTCATCCGCAATCTTTGAGCACCGTGCTGCCCTCTTTAGATGTAAATTCGTCACCTGTCATCCGCAGTGTTGCCATCTTTAGCTAGATACCTTTGAAATGTGGTGGTGGATAATTTAAAAAGAGAAATTCTACAGCAGCCCTCTCTCGACGCTAATTGCATAAGATGGCGGCTATACATGACTCCTTAAGGGTGCTTACGCAAGATGGCTGCTATACACAGACTCCCTTGGGATGCTTGCGCAAGATGGCAGTTATACATGGCTCCTTATGAGATACCCTAGGGATGCTTGCTCAAGATAGCGACTGCTCTTATGGGACGGCTTAAGTGTCCTTGGCTTGAGACGCCCTAAGGATGCTTGCGCAAGATGGCGGACACAAGATGGCGGCTATACACAACTCCTTATGAGACGCTTTAAGGGTGCTTGCGCAAGATGGTTGCTACTCTTAGCTTAGAGGCTAACGTGTCGTGCTAGTTCGATTCATTAAATTTAGGGCTTAAATGCAAAATGTTAAATATATCGAAAACGGTGCACCGTAGAGCAAAACGGACAAAATTTTTCTGCCTAATACCTAGGTTCGCAGTATGAGGAACAAGTAAAACATAGTCTAATGATGAGATCAACGGTTCGGTTCCTACTTAGGCCCTTTGGCATTCGCTCTGTTTTAGCTTGTATTGAAGCAAGTATTCGTAACATGATCAGGTTTAGCTATGGTAGAGAGTATAACGTGCCGTGCAGGTTCGATTCATTAAATTTGGGGCTTAAATGCAAAATGTTAAATATCTCGAAAACGGTGCATCGTAGAGCAAAACCTGATACCTAGGTTTGCAGTATCAGGAACAAGAAAAAAACATAGTCTAATGATGAGATCGACGGTTCGATCCCTACTTAGCCCCTTTGGCATTGGCAGCTATCTAATTCTACAAGATGGGGGGCTATACATAGCTTCTTATGAGGCAGCTTAAGAGCGCTTGCACAAGATGGCTGCTGCTCTTATGAGACGCCCTAGGGGTGCTTGCGCAAGGTAGCAGCGACAAGACGGTGACTATACACAGCTCCTTATGATACGGTCTAGAGGTGCTCACACAAGATGGTGGCTGCTCTGATGAAGAAAGCTAGCTTTGCATCGTGCAGGTATCTTTACAGCACTAAACCTCATACCTTTGAAATGTAATTTGAAAAATTCTACGTGCTTTTTCTTAACAGCAGCTATCTTTAAACAATAGCGGCTATACATAAGCTGTTAAGGCCTCCTCTTATGTCAAGGCATAAACCTGCATCGGGATAGCTAGAGTAAGCACGTGCTGCGGTGATGACGTCATTATGCATGTTTAGACTTGAAAATCACTAAAGAAACATAACAAGACTAGAATCGAACACTGCACTCTATGCTGTTAACTTTATCATGTGATCGGAACATTGATTGAAGTGTTTAGAACACTAAATAAGTAGAACAGAACACTGTACTCGATACAACATGTCAGGGGATACCTTTGTTCTAAGAAGATTAGATTACCGCACATTCCTTGTAGGGCTAATAGGCTAAAGGGCTAATGGGCAAAAGGGCAAAAGGGCTAATGGGCTAAAGGGCTAAAGGGCTAATGGGCTAAAGGGCTAAAGGGCTAGGGTGCCTCTCCTCTCTTTATCCGGGCTTGAGACCGGCTCTACAACTAGAGGCGGAGTTAACACCCTAAGGAAGGGAGAATGTTGGGAAATAATCTATACGAATATAGCTACTCGATCGACTATATACTACAGATGGATGACTTAGGTGAGGGTAAGCGCTTACTTAATAATACCAACACGACGTAATTCATGCTCTATTTCAAAAATATCTTCTTTGTACTGTGTGTAACGAGCATCATGATAGGCTCTTAGCAGTTGTAAACGTTTTACCAGTACGTTGGGGTCTTTACAGTAGCTTATATCTACATAGGGTAACAGAGGCTTGTTGTGAACTTTGAGTCTATATGCACACAGTTGATGTGCAGGGACTTGTTTTGATATAATACGTGCTTCAGCAGTAGCGTTTCTAGGTACAAACATAACTTGTTTCGATAGCGATGAAGCGTTGAAATTTCCTTCTTCTTTACCTTGCATCTCTTCTTGAGATGTTTGCACTTCGACAGAACGTGTAGTAGGCTTAGGAAATGAAGTAAAATCATCAAGCTGTAATGGAAATGAATTTTCTTCTTCTTCTACTTTCCCTTTACTACTGTTTTGATCAACATCATTATCCTTATTATCATAATCATAATCTTGCCTCTCTTTATCTTGAAGTTTGTGCTCAGTAACAGAACTTCCAGCAGGCCTAGACAACAAGGGAGAATTAAAAATCTCTCGCAGAGGTGTACTTTTTAAACATAAATCAGTGTTCGCTGGAATATGGTCGAGCTCTTTGTATTTTGTTCCCGATGAAGCTACATTACACGCGGCTTCATGACGTTGAGCGTTGTATGCGTTCTTGAACTCTCTTCTACAATGTTTGCATTGAAAAATCGTCCTACATGATATCTCATGACGTCTCCTGTGATAGCTTCGGGAAAATGCTTTTCCACACTCTTCGCAAATATACCTATATATCTTCTGCTAACAGATTCTTCTTTAAATCTACTCGACATTTGTTACTCTCAACTTCGATGATGCGAACAGCTTAGCGATTAACAGTAAACTAACACAAAAGCGTATAACCAAGGTAGCAACAGTAAGGTTTAAGCCCATCAAGATGGCAAGAGTGAGGTTAGCGACGTTCTGCTGTTGGATTTTAAATTCCGCGCTATAACATGCATAAGGTGGCAGCCTTGAGGTTTACTGCCGTAAAGATGGCAGCAGTGAGGTTAGCGACGCTCTATTGTCCTTCAAAGTGAGGTTAGGGTCCGTCAAGAAGACAGCTGTCAAAAAAGCACGTGGCTATGTTTACCAAACAAGAGCACGTGGTCGTGACGTCACGGTCACGTAGTATGCTGCTTCAGCATGCAAAGTTCAATGTCTACACCTACGTAGTTAACACTCTGCTATGTTCACTTACACATAACTATTTTTTATGCTTTAAGTTCGTGCACATAGGTTATGTTAAGATAGCAGCACAAGTGCAAGCGATGGTCACGTGCTCTTGTAGAAGATGTATGCATTATCAAAAGGTGATATGTACACGCTTGTAAACCTTGCTATTCTTACTGCTACTATGTTCGCAAGATTTTCAAACATCGCTATTCTTTATGCTTTAAGTTCGTTCGCTTAGGTCATGCTAAAGTAGCAGCGCAAGCACATGTGAACGTTGTACATTCTAGCGGGATGTGTTAATATAGTTGATGCATGCAAAATCGAAAGGTGTTGTGTACACACTTTGAAACTTAACTATTCTTCGTTCTTTAAATCCGTGCACATAGGTTATGCTAAGATAGCAGCAAACTCTAGCGGGATAAGTTTTGTACTCTAGTTGATGCATGTATAATCGATAGGCAATGCGTACACGCTTTTAAAACATTGCTATTCTTACTGCTGCTGCTATGTTCACAAGATTTTTATACATCAGTATTCTTTATGCTTTAAGTTCATTCGTATAAGTTATACTAAGTTAGCAGCATACTTATAAGGTTGTTGCACGCTCTAGTGGAAAAAGTTTAGTAAGAAAGATGATGCATGCAAAATCGATAGGTGATGTGTACACGCTTTGAACTTGGGTATTCTTTGTGCTTTAACTTCGTGCACATAGGTTATGTTAAGATTGCAGCACACACAAGCGATGATCGCACGCTGTTGTGGAAGAAGTTTAGTACAAGAGTTAATGCGTGCAAAATTGACAGGTGTTGTGTACACGCTATTCTTTGTGCTTTAAGTTCACGCACATAGGTAGCAGCACACAATTGCGAACGTTGTACACTCTAGCGGTAGACGTTTAGTACGATAGTCGATGCATGCAAAATCGATAGGTGATGTGTACACGCTTTGGAGTATAGCTATTCTTTGTTGCATGCAAAATCGATAGGTGATGTGTACACGCTTTGGAGTATAGCTATTCTTTGTGCTTTAACTTTATACACATACGTTAGCAATACACATATGCGATCGTTGTACACTCTGGCGGTAAAAAATAGTCGATGCATGCAAATCAATAGGTGATGTGTACACGCTGTTAAACATCGTTATTTTTTGTGCTTTAAGTTCGTGTGTATAGGCTATGCTAAGATAGGAGTACAATCTAGCGGAAGAAGTTCAGGGTGATATGTACACGCTTTGAAACATGGTTATTCTTTGTACTTTAAGTTCATGCACATAGGTTATGCTAAGATAGCAGCACAATCTAGAGGAAGAAGTTTAGTACGAAAGTCGATACTTGCAAAATCGATAAGTAATATGTACACGCTTTGAAACATGGCTATTCTTTGTACTTTAAGTTCATGGGTATAGGTTATGCTAAGATAGCAGCACAATCTGGCGGAAGAAGTTCAGGGTGATCTGTACACGCTTTGAAACATGGTTATTCTTTGTACTTTAAGTTCATGTACATAGGTTATGCTAAGATAGCAGCGCAATCTAGAGGAAGAAGTTCAGTACGAGAGTCGATGCTTGCAAAATCGATAAGTAATATGTACACGCTTTGAAACATGGCTATTCTTTGTACTTTAAGTTCATGTGTATAAGTTATGCTAAGATACCAGCACAATCTACCTCAAGAAGTTCAGTACGAGATTCGATACATGCAAAATCGATAGTTGATGCGTACACGCTTTGAAACATGACTATTCATTGTACTTTAAGGTCATGCGTATAGGTTATGCTAAGATAGCAGCACGATCTAGCGGAGGAAGTTTAGTACGAGAGTCGATGCATGTAAAATCGATAGGTGATGTCTACACGCTTTAAAACATGGCTATTCATACTGCTGCTCTGTTCCTAAGATTTTTAAACATAGCTAATCCTAATGCTGCTCTTAACGACGTAGAGCTAAGGATTGATTACGTGACCGTGACGTCATGACCACGTGCTCTTGTTTGGTAAACATAGCCACGTGCTTTTTTGACAGCTGTCTTCTTGACGGACCTTAACCTCACTTTGAAGGACAATAGAGCGTCGCTAACCTCACTGCTGCCATCTTTACGGCAGTAAACCTCAAGGCTGCCACCTTATGCATGTTATAGCGCGGAATTTAAAATCCAACAGCAGAACGTCGCTAACCTCACTCTTGCCATCTTGATAGGCTTAAACCTTACTGTTGCTACCTTGGTTATACGCTTTTGTGTTAGTTTACTGTTAATCGCTAAGCTGTTCGCATCATCGAAGTTGAGAGTAACAAATGTCGAGTAGATTTAAAGAAGAATCTGTTAGCAGAAGATATATAGGTATATTTGCGAAGAGTGTGGAAAAGCATTTTCCCGAAGCTATCACAGGAGACGTCATGAGATATCATGTAGGACGATTTTTCAATGCAAACATTGTAGAAGAGAGTTCAAGAACGCATACAACGCTCAACGTCATGAAGCCGCGTGTAATGTAGCTTCATCGGGAACAAAATACAAAGAGCTCGACCATATTCCAGCGAACACTGATTTATGTTTAAAAAGTACACCTCTGCGAGAGATTTTTAATTCTCCCTTGTTGTCTAGGCCTGCTGGAAGTTCTGTTACTGAGCACAAACTTCAAGATAAAGAGAGGCAAGATTATGATTATGATAATAAGGATAATGATGTTGATCAAAACAGTAGTAAAGGGAAAGTAGAAGAAGAAGAAAATTCATTTCCATTACAGCTTGATGATTTTACTTCATTTCCTAAGCCTACTACACGTTCTGTCGAAGTGCAAACATCTCAAGAAGAGATGCAAGGTAAAGAAGAAGGAAATTTCAACGCTTCATCGCTATCGAAACAAGTTATGTTTGTACCTAGAAACGCTACTGCTGAAGCACGTATTATATCAAAACAAGTCCCTGCACATCAACTGTGTGCATATAGACTCAAAGTTCACAACAAGCCTCTGTTACCCTATGTAGATATAAGCTACTGTAAAGACCCCAACGTACTGGTAAAACGTTTACAACTGCTAAGAGCCTATCATGATGCTCGTTACACACAGTACAAAGAAGATATTTTTGAAATAGAGCATGAATTACGTCGTGTTGGTATTATTAAGTAAGCGCTTACCCTCACCTAAGTCATCCATCTGTAGTATATAGTCGATCGAGTAGCTATATTCGTATAGATTATTTCCCAACATTCTCCCTTCCTTAGGGTGTTAACTCCGCCTCTAGTTGTAGAGCCGGTCTCAAGCCCGGATAAAGAGAGGAGAGGCACCCTAGCCCTTTAGCCCTTTAGCCCATTAGCCCTTTAGCCCTTTAGCCCATTAGCCCTTTTGCCCTTTTGCCCATTAGCCCTTTAGCCTATTAGCCCTACAAGGAATGTGCGGTAATCTAATCTTCTTAGAACAAAGGTATCCCCTGACATGTTGTATCGAGTACAGTGTTCTGTTCTACTTATTTAGTGTTCTAAACACTTCAATCAATGTTCCGATCACATGATAAAGTTAACAGCATAGAGTGCAGTGTTCGATTCTAGTCTTGTTATGTTTCTTTAGTGATTTTCAAGTCTAAACATGCATAATGACGTCATCACCGCAGCACGTGCTTACTCTAGCTATCCCGATGCAGGTTTATGCCTTGACATAAGAGGAGGCCTTAACAGCTTATGTATAGCCGCTATTGTTTAAAGATAGCTGCTGTTAAGAAAAAGCACGTAGAATTTTTCAAATTACATTTCAAAGGTATGAGGTTTAGTGCTGTAAAGATACCTGCACGATGCAAAGCTAGCTTTCTTCATCAGAGCAGCCACCATCTTGTGTGAGCACCTCTAGACCGTATCATAAGGAGCTGTGTATAGTCACCGTCTTGTCGCTGCTACCTTGCGCAAGCACCCCTAGGGCGTCTCATAAGAGCAGCAGCCATCTTGTGCAAGCGCTCTTAAGTTGCCTCATAAGAAGCTATGTATAGCCCCCCATCTTGTAGAATTAGATAGCTGCCAATGCCAAAGGGGCTAAGTAGGGATCGAACCGTCGATCTCATCATTAGACTATGTTTTTTTCTTGTTCCTGATACTGCAAACCTAGGTATCAGGTTTTGCTCTACGATGCACCGTTTTCGAGATATTTAACATTTTGCATTTAAGCCCCAAATTTAATGAATCGAACCTGCACGGCACGTTATACTCTCTACCATAGCTAAACCTGATCATGTTACGAATACTTGCTTCAATACAAGCTAAAACAGAGCGAATGCCAAAGGGCCTAAGTAGGAACCGAACCGTTGATCTCATCATTAGACTATGTTTTACTTGTTCCTCATACTGCGAACCTAGGTATTAGGCAGAAAAATTTTGTCCGTTTTGCTCTACGGTGCACCGTTTTCGATATATTTAACATTTTGCATTTAAGCCCTAAATTTAATGAATCGAACTAGCACGACACGTTAGCCTCTAAGCTAAGAGTAGCAACCATCTTGCGCAAGCACCCTTAAAGCGTCTCATAAGGAGTTGTGTATAGCCGCCATCTTGTGTCCGCCATCTTGCGCAAGCATCCTTAGGGCGTCTCAAGCCAAGGACACTTAAGCCGTCCCATAAGAGCAGTCGCTATCTTGAGCAAGCATCCCTAGGGCATCTCATAAGGAGCCATGTATAACTGCCATCTTGCGCAAGCATCCCAAGGGAGTCTGTGTATAGCAGCCATCTTGCGTAAGCACCCTTAAGGAGTCATGTATAGCCGCCATCTTATGCAATTAGCGTCGAGAGAGGGCTGCTGTAGAATTTCTCTTTTTAAATTATCCACCACCACATTTCAAAGGTATCTAGCTAAAGATGGCAACACTGCGGATGACAGG